>NW_021680761.1:334156-374572 GCF_001412515.2 Diachasma alloeum
TAATTGGCCTGTCGTAACTCATCAAGGATGCCGGTCATATTTGCAACCGGGTAAGCATCCTTTTTCGTTACTTCATTAACCCGGCGGAAATCGATACAAAACCGATATTTTCCGCTGGCTTTCTTGACCATCACTACGGGACTATTCCAGTCACTTTGGGATGGCTTGATGACTCCATCTCGGAGCATCTCATCTACTCCCTTCCACATTGACAGTTTGATGTGTTCGGACACGACTCTGACCCTTTGTCGGATAGGTTCGTGCCCTCCCACGTCAATCTTGTGGGTGGTAGCTTGGAAATCGGTGGACTTCCTTCATGCACTGGAATTTTTTCATCCAGGAGCCTCTGGAGTTGGGTATTTTGCTCTTCTCCAGGTATCCTCAAGCTGTTACACACAGTTATGTGGCAGGCTCAGTCCACCGAGACAAACTTGAATGTTTCGTCAGGTTTGTCTCTAAAGAACCAGGATTGGTCAAAGAAGTCAATGACCATCCGTGCTTCTCAAAGAGTCCAATCCCAGTATGAAATCCTCGGACAGCGAAGCCATCCAAAGAATGTCAACCGTGACGGGTCTTCCCCCTAATACCAGAGGTATTTTAGAGGCTTCCTTTACCACCTCTAGTTGGCTATTCGCGACTAGAACTCTTCTCGGTGGTATTTTTCTCGCACTGATACCTAGCTCGCTCAGCAGCTCGATCCCCGCTTCTCCAGCAAAGGNTAGCTCAATCCCCGCTTCTGCAGCGAAGGTACGAGATGCCCCTGAGTCCACTAGAGCGCGTATTTTCCTTCCGTGAATTTCGATATTCACGTGAAAGGCAAATGTCTTTCCTTCTTTCATCGCCTGATTGATAAACTCCAGATCAGAGCTTATCTCCGGCGATGACAATGCAATGGGGTCCGTCAGGGATTCCAGAGAGAGTTTTTCCACTCTCCCCTCCTCTCGAGACTCCTCTGCCACTGCCGCGGGCATTTCTACCCTTTGTACCGCAGTTTTTCCGACCTCTGGGCTATGATTCTGCCCTGAGATCTCCCTTCCTACAGTTTCTGAGGAATTTTCCGCCTCTTCCACTGGGTTTCTTTCCAAATTCTCCGAGATTTCCGGCGGCGTAGATGAATTTTCGTCATTCACGCTGCCGGTTTCCCGTTTTTTTGACGGCATTTTGGGCACTCTGGCAAGTGCACGCCTTTGGCACCGCATCCATAAAATACGGTTCGTTCGGCGGTGCAAAACCGGAACGTGGCCTACTCGGTCGCAATTGCGACACACTAACAAGTGCCTGGTGAAACCAGCACGTCCACCCCTCCCTGAAGGAGCATCACGACTTTGCAAGGCGTGTGCTGCTTCAGTTTCCTGCAATTCGAGCTCGTCATAGATGACTTCTACAGTCTCTATGGGCTCGTTGTGCTTTTCCATCTCGAGTGCCCTCAGAGATGGCTTCTCATAGCCTCTGTGCTGCCTCGGGTCTTTCTGCACGAAGCTCGAGCTTTTTTGGACATAGCTCGGGCCTCGGTATGCGAAGCTTGGGCACAGGGCATGTTCTGGTTTTGGAGGGGGTCGCCACGTCAGCTCGGAGAGAATTAATTTCTCCTGACGTAAAGCGTGCCTCTCCAATTCCTTCAACCTCGATGCGGGGCCGAGGGTGTAGCTAACTATGTACTTCGGCAACATATTGTTGTAGATGTCCGTTAGCTGCTTCTCCTTGGACCACAGGGGTCGAGTGCGTCCAAATAAGCCGTTCATATTCGCTATGAACGCTCCTACACTTTCCTCCGCGCCTTGCCGGCGGTCGGAAATTTCCTTGTGCAACGCCTGCTGGAAATCCAGCGCTCCGAATCTTTCACGGAGGGCGTGGCACGCGTCTTCCCAAGAGAAAACCTCCACGTGGCGATACCACGTGAGGGCGTTCCCCTTGAGGACCCCTTTCAGGATCTTCACGAGATCGCTTTCCCTAACTCGGATTGCGTCTCTCGCATCGTCAATCGCGGAGATAAAATCCTCCACGTCTTCATCTGGTTGCCCTGGTAGTACTACCCGGAGGCAGTGACGCGCGATGACCAAAGCGGTAACTGGTGGTGGAGAGAGTGGGTGGTCGTAGCGTGGGTAACGTAGTTCCACCCTGGTCAGATCAGCCTCTCCACGTCCCTGGCTCTGAGGAGTCCCGGCTGAATCGCAAATAGCTCGGAAACTCTCCCGAGTAGAAATACTTGGAGAGAGGAAGCATGCCGGAGGAGTCGAGAGACCCTCCGGAGGAAAGATGAATCCCATTCAGTAGGGAACTTATGCCGCGAGGCATAATCCTCGGCTTGCAAAGGCCGTGGAATGTGACGGTAATACTCCTGGTGGACCTCGCCCACTCTACCGTATCACGCTGATGTTAACTAGGCAACCCATTGTCCAGCCCAAGAAGTCCTCTGAGTGGACGAGTTTTCCTCAGAGGCCGGTTTTCGTCAAGCCTCCCGTGAAGGTTCGGCTGGCGCCCGACTATTGAGCGATAGAGACGGCTAAAAAGTAGTTTGGATTTTTCCTGGGTGAACAACCCGGGAAAATATCCTTACAANCCTCCGGAGGAAAGATGAATCCCATTCAGTAGGGAACTTATGCCGCGAGGCATAATCCTCGGCTTGCAAAGGCCGTGGAATGTGACGGTAATACTCCTGGTGGACCTCGCCCACTCTACCGTATCACGCTGATGTTAACTAGGCAACCCATTGTCCAGCCCAAGAAGTCCTCTGAGTGGACGAGTTTTCCTCAGAGGCCGGTTTTCGTCAAGCCTCCCGTGAAGGTTCGGCTGGCGCCCGACTATTGAGCGATAGAGACGGCTAAAAAGTAGTTTGGATTTTTCCTGGGTGAACAACCCGGGAAAATATCTTTACAAAATGGCGCCCGACGTGGGGCTGACTCGGAATCTTACTAGGGCCTTGCCTCCTAGTCGGGATATCCCGGCGACGATAGGTCATTCCGTTACCCTATCCCCACCAATCAACCCGACGGGATCACGGAGGTACCAGTCCTTTCACCTGGCCGTTGGTCCCTAGCCTACTCCGACATAGCCTATAGAATCGCCCAGTTGGACGGCCTGTACGTCGGCCCCATTTCCCCTAGCACATGCTGGGCGAATTCTAATACGGCGATAGTCTAAGTAACGCCCTCCAGACCTCCAGGGGTCGCGGTTTCACCCATAACCGCTATGCCTTAGGTCTTTCATTGGTTTGTGGTTTACCTCACCTAGTCCCGGCTTTCGTCAGCCGCTTCTAGGTGTCACTACTTATCTCTCTTCAACAATTTTGAGAGTTCACTTATCTTTTTAAGGGGATTTCAACCCGTAACGAGAAAATCTCGTTACAATTTATTGTAGACACGATATTTGTTTCTCAATTCAGATTATCAGGCCGCTTTATAATTCACGCGTACTTTTTTCAAATAGCGCCGTCGCGCCGGCCTCGCTGATTCTCATGAACATTCACAAAGCCCAGTCAATCTGGCATAATTTTTAGGTATACCTTCAAATAATTCCCGAACTGATCAAAAAAATACCGTCTTGTTCAGAAAATTAAGCTGAACAAAATAACGAAATGTCCTATCTCTCAATTTGGCAGGAGATATTTTTAATTAATTAAAAAGTATTGACAATGAGCGCATTACTACTAATATCACTGAGGGTTTGATTCTCGTTCAGCAGGTCGAGATGAAAAAAATATCCTTTTGTAGAGGAAAAAATTCTCTAAAAAACTGAAGCGAGAAGTACTACTCCACGATTTTTCACTTTTGCGTCATTAATTGTTGAAGTTATGCCGACGTCAACATCCCCTAAGTATTAGCTGATCGACTCAGCTCACGTATGCGCGCGTCGCCCGAGCGTAGAAGCGCCATGCGCAGTCGATTTAAATCGAGTCGAGCGTAATTTATTGCATTTTCATTGATTATTGAAGATTTATCAACAGATACAGAGATTTTTGTAAAAACCTTTTCCGTAGAAAATTTCAAGAGCTATATAAAAGCTTTTCATTGAAATTATTTTATCTCTGTTAGACTCCAAGATACAGGAGAAAATATGATAATCAAAATTCAATTAGTGAATGCTCTTGGAAGTGCAGATTTGGCCCAATATGTTGCGATCAAAGAAAGGTACAAAATTTATTCTGCAATCATTGCTTGTAGATTTCATTACTCTTTACAAAAAGATTTATGATGAAAAAGACGCTATGTCTGTTAGATTCCAAGAGATTCAACAAATAATGAAAGATCAATTTACAATATCTTTCTCGTTCTAACTCGTCATATGAACTATTAATTCCGACGTCATGGGATATAGGTTAGAACGAATTAATTTATGCGTATCGAGGAATGAATTAGATAGTTTAATAATTTCAATTATTCGTGCAATGATATCAGTAGTGAAGTAGTAAAAGGTCACAAGTTGATTGTTCATGTCTCATTAAATCTAGAATTATTTTAATATATGATTTTAGAAAAAACTATCAAAAAACCCTTTTCGTAGGTGTAGTCCGGCCATACGCCAGGAGCATTTCTGTGTCCATTGAGATGTCCGGAAGATTTGATTATTGGATTCTATGTTTTTGAGGTCGTTGATTGCGAATATGATAACCGATTGTGCGAAATTATGGGCAGTCTCTTTGTTTATAACAATTTAATTGTTTAAAACTAATGATCGCAGAAATGGTTGACTGTAGGGGAAAAAGTTTTAAATAAAAAATGTTCCTTATCGAAAAGTGGACAGATTTTGTTTCACAACTTTTTCTCATAACTATCAAGAAGGCGGCGCGCTGGCACTATTGCGTGGCGGCACCGCGCTTCGGAATAATTTTTTTAAGAAAAATCGTTTGACAGAGAACAAAATAGTTACAATAAAAGATGTTCGTTACAAGAAGATACATCGTATCAGTTATTTGACTTTTGCAATTAATTCCAGTAGTTTTCGAGATATTCAATGTTTTAAGGGCGATAGCAGGACAATTTCGCATTGCGTTGATCATTAAACCGTAATTATCTCGGTAACTACGAGGAATGGACCTAAATGTCTAATAACTCAAAAGATGCATCATAAAATTGCCAACATTTTTTCTTCATATCTTCTGAACTAAGGGAGCGAGAGAAAAAAAGTTCAAATAAAAAATGTTGTTAATTTTATGATGCATCTTTTGAGTTGTTAGACATTTAGATCCATTTCTGGTAGTTAACGAGATAATGACGATTTAATGATCAACGCAATGCGAAATTGTCCGGCTATCGCCCCTAAAACATTGAATATCTCGAAAACTGCTGGAAATAATTGCAAAAGTCAAATAACTGATCTAATGTAGCTTTTTGTAACGAACATCTTTTATTGCAACCATTTTTTTCTCCGTCGAACCATTTTTCTTAAAAATACTCGGAAGCGCGTTGCCGTCGCGCAATAGTGCCAGTGCGCCGCCCGCTAGACTTGCATCTCTGCAACCATGATAGCTATGAGAAAAAGTTATAAAACAAAATATGTCCACTTATCGATAAGGAATATTTTTTGTTTGCAACTTTTTCCCCTATAGTCAACCGTTTCTGTGATCTTTTGTTTTAAACAATTAAACTGTTATAAGCAAAGAAACTGCCCACGATTTGGCACAAACGGTTATCATATTCGCAATCAGCGACCTCGAAAATATAGAATCCAATAATCAAATCTTCTGGATATCTCAATGGACACAGAAATCGTACCTGGCGTATGGACTAGAGAGAAAAATATTTTTCGTTACGGATATAATCAACTAAGACATTAAAATGAAATTATGAAAATTGTGCAATGGTGATTTCATGAAGTACAAGATTCGTGAAAGAATCCGCTTATCTAGGTCCGTGTGGAGTCGTCAACGTTCAACTATGGAAGCAGCAAGCGATCGTCTACTATTTTGAAAACAAACGTAAGAAAAACTTTTTTACTATTCATCTGTTTTTATAATAGATAACGATTTGAATTTCAATATCTATAATTGAGCTTCGTCTTTTACCTTTTTCAATCATGTTCAAGTGCCCAAACGTCGTCGTTTGCTCGTTGAGGCCTGATTGGAACTTTGGAGATCATCATCTTCTTCATCCATCATCCAAGCCTCTTCATCTAGTGCTGGGGTATTTTCGTTGTTCTCGTTGTCATCTAGTGGCTCATCAATGCGGTCAGTGATTAATGAGTCAAATTCGTCCACTAACAAATCTCCAGCCTCAGTGGAGCTCTCAGATGTATCTGAAGAGATGTCGATCATAGCTGAATTGGAACAAGAGTTGCCATGACATCCTGAGCATATGCTTGAACACTTGAGTCCAGCTTTTTTGCACCCACAGCGATTTGTGCAGCCTCCTTTGTAGGAACAGAAAATCATCTTCCAAATATGTGGTGGGGCGGGGTCTTCTTTGGTCATGACGGGAAAGGATATTCCATTTTTCAATTCCCAGCCCCAGTCGAGTGGATCCAGTTGATCATTGCCGAGCCACTTCTGCACCTGTAAGTAAACTCGCCATGAATGCTGTTCGGTGGATCCAGCTGTCGCAGGGAGTTGAAAATATTTTTACTTCCGTTTTGAAGCGTGCAGTGGACGAAACGATACGTTCGTGACGAAATAAATTTATGGACATATGATTGTCCCCAGCTCCATGAAGAGCCAGCATGAGACAGTCTCCTGCTCGCCTTACAAATTCTTTTGTTGATGTTGGATCGTTGAATGTGCTCACATGGACATCTAGTTGAGGTTTTTTCTGCAAAGAGTTCCAGAACGATTTCTTTCCTTTACTATAAAGCCCACTGGTAGTATCACATCTTGTAAAAACATGGTAGAATAGAATTTTCTCTTTCAAATATCCATTTTGCTGTGTCGAGAAAAATTCGGTATCACGTTTGCCACTACCCTCTTTCATAAAATGAGAGGGTATCAGAGCAATCAATAAGACGAGCAAGTCAACATCCGTGCCAACTACCACAACTCGTTCATGAGATTTGAGCTGTTCAATGGCGGTCAGCGCAATCAACCTATCTGCATTCTCAGGTGCTTGGATGACTTCTATTCCAGTAGTAGTGAGCTTACTCTTCAGGAACTCAATGAATCTATTTCTATTTTTATCATTTGATAAAAATTTTGATGGATTTAAGTTAGCAGGCATATGTCTATCGAAGATGATTTCTGTTCCTGCGTTAATTGTCGTGCGCCGGGATCTCTTGTAAGATTTGATGCTGATATCGCACTCTTTGTAGCCATCAAATACGATTGAGCCGTAGTGTCTCAGAATGTAATCCTCGTAGAGTTGAAGGATTTGCTCATAGGTGCTACCCAGAGGCCAGCAAATCTTATGGAGTAAAAAGCCACCATCGACAACGATTCTGCAAGTTTTCAAGTTAATCTCACTCATTGGAACATATGTGAATACACTGTACAGTTCTGCCTTCTTGGATTTCCTCATAACTCCGTTGTTCTCGAACAATGATGAAGGAAATGGAGCTAACTCATAGTGTAAAGACTGAGAAGTTAGCTCACTATCATTTCTAACGACTGCTGCGATCCGCTGGAATAATCGAGTCGTGTTGACAGCCACAATCTCGTCGTTGATTATGATCCCACGTTTTGCAGTTCCTAGTGACTTCACATGCGTGGTACGTTTCAATTTAATTTCAGCAGCATTCTTTCCAACCATTGTCTTCATCGCATTCAATCCTACTTCAAGTGTATGATCGCAGTTGACCTGATCTCCACCACATAATCCGTCAGCAATAGATCGAATACTATGAGACTCAGCTGCTGCAAAGGAATCATGTATTGAAAAGCACTCCACAAATCGGTGATAATCCTGGTCATCTCGACTCATGCTGGTAGCTCTCCAATCAGTGTGCTGTTCAACAGTGGCACCTCTTACACCGCAGAACGATTCGAAGGCGTCAATGACTTCATAGGTAACTGGCATTCCAAGTACCCATCTAGCTAATACACTTTCACCAGCTTTTGGTGCTTTAACTAATTTTTTAATTTCACCTTGATGAGAGATCCCTGACTTTGGAGTTACGCAACAAATTCCTCCCATACTATGAAAAGTAATATAACCATCTAGGCTGCAAACATTGCGGTCTGCGTTGTCGAATACATGTTGGAGGTATGCATGAGGTAAATTTTTTTTATCAGAGCCCATAATGGCAGAAGCCTCATATAAACTCACATCAGTATACGAAGTGCAGAAACCTAGTTTAGCCAGAACATCAACAATCAAACGTGAGCCAAATTTCCTCATTAAGTACACTCCAGTAGCTAATTGAATTGATGAAATGAAGGATCTTGGCCGTACAACAGATATCTTCAGTTTCGTCTTCTTGCCCTTCAGGCCCTGATGTCAGGGATATCACTCCTGACATCAGAAAGCATGTCCTCTGGGGCTGGATAAACTGATGAATCGTACACTCGACTCCTCAGGTCTTCACGTATTATGGCTGCTGCAGCGCGAACAATTCTCATTCGTTCTTCTGCAGGTGTACTAGCTTTGCTTTCATAAAAGGCCTTTGCCAAAATCTTATGGCCTGCATTCCGAAAACAATTGTCGGTTTTCCAGGGTCTTTAACCATCACAATATCATTCATGTATTTGTTAATCAGTTTTGTTTTCAAAGCTGTTGTACTTATTTCAACCCCTTCCAATTTGTCCAGTAATTGGGTGATAAGAAACTGCGAATCATCACTTTCTTCCATATAATTGTAGAGTTTTTCCAAGGCAGCCTTCAAACCTACAAGTTTTGGTCTCCCTGTGGTATTGCCTGCGGGAATATATGTGAAATTGAGATAACAAATATCATGATATCGAGCCTGACCTTCTAATAAATCTGTTGACTCGATTCTTGTTGCGATCATCTGTGATAAGTCGTCATTGCGACGAGCGATGCAGTTTTCAATCTTCTGTTGGAATTGTACTGTCTTTACGATCCGTCCAGGTTTACTTTTCGGAGCCCATAATAATCCATACAAAAAACAATGCACTTGAAAATCAAATTGTTCCTCATCACCTGTTGATGAGCTTGGAGCTTTCCTTGTCTGTCCTTGCTTTGTTGCAGCGTAACTGATTCGGCAGTGTTCATGGATTGTAATTTCTGTCACGTTTTCGATACACTTCCACATATCATCACCTAAGAGTTTGCTCTTGGCGATTAAACTATTGATGGCTTTCTGCTTCACCATTTTGCATTTTCGCCCATCACTCAAACTTTCATCACAAATTACACACACCCCCGCATAAGACATTTTGGAAATAAATGTAAAATTCTGAAATATCACGGATGAAAATGAAGTATTCGAAACTCTCCCAACGGAAGGCAAGCCCGAACTGTATGACACGTCAAAAGGTCGAATTTTTGAACAAGAGGGGTCCGAACCGATAGAGAGGCAGCTGCTAATTCTATTGTGTTGTTGAGGCGTGCAGGTATAAAATGAGGGGTCACGAGGTATCCAAAGAAACTAATCTCACACTAAAAATCTCATGCTTTCACTTCTAAGTATCTTACTTCTCTTCAACACTTACTTTGCAATACTGTGGATATCTTCCTGAATAAATTATTCCTCTTAGACAGTTGAATTGATCATGGTTGAGTTGGAGCGCAGAGCGCTGACTTGGGAGACTGGAGTGGGAAAGGCCCAAGGTGGGTAATTGGCTAGTTTAAGTGACGAATGACCTTTGGAGGTTGAACTTAGGAAGGTAAGGCGTAGGTATGAACAGGTGTGCCTAAAGGTTTTTGAAGTTAAACGAATCATAATTAAAAAACTGTCATAAAGTAATTTAAAAAATGTTGTTAGAAATGAAAGTATTTGGTGGACAATTGAAGAGATAATTTTCGGATACAGCATTTCTAGAAAAATATTGTGTCTATAACATGTTTCAACAGTATCAGCCAAAAAAAAAAATTCCCTAATTCAATTTTTATCATTATATTTTCTCCTGTATCTTAGAATCTAAAAGGGATACAATAATTTCAATAAAGAGCTTTTACAGAGCTCTTGAAATTTTCTATGAAAAAGGTTCTTACAAAAAACTCTGTACCTGTTGATAAATTCTCGATATTCAATGAAAATGCAAACAATTGCGCTTGACTCGATTTAATTCGACTGCGCATGGCGCTTCTATGCTCGAGCGGCGCGCGCATACGTGGGGTGAGCTGAGTCGATCAGCTGATACTTTAATTAATTCAACAATTAATTACGCGAAAGTGAAAAATCGTGGAGTAGTACTTCGTGCTTCAATTTTATAGAGAACTTTTTCCTCTACAAAAGGATATTTTTTTCATCTCGATCTGATGAACAAGAATCAAACCGTTAGTAATATTAGTAGCAATGCGCTCATTGTCAATTGCTTTCAATTGATTAAAAATATTTCCCGCCAAATTGAGAGATAGGACATTTCGTTATTTTGTTCAGCTCAATTTTCTGAACAAGACCTTACCTTTTTTATCAGTTCGGGAATTATTTGAACCTCAAATACCAGATTGACTGGCCTAACATGCTACATTGTGTACAGTTGAGCCCTTGGGCAAATGGTCCTGTGGACAGTTGTTTTTCTGACCATAAGTGCCGTGGATGGTGGCGCTTCGTGTACACAAGATGCCTGTGGACAGTTGTACCCGGACGAATGTAGCCCCCCCGATATGATTATGAATTATTTGCTTGTTCTTTATTTCATACTAAAAACACGCTTTGAATCTCGCGCTCATTTTCGCAAAAGTCGCTCATGAAAATGCCCAATTCACAGAGCCCATTTTTTTCCAATGCCATCTGTCGGCCTTCTCCCTGAAGCTTGTTCTCATTCGAGATATTTCAAGTTCGACTTTATTCAATTCGTGTTTTTTTGCTGGTGTCTTTTATTAAAAAAGGAGGATCTATCTAACTAATGAAAATAGTACGATGTTGTTCATGCGGATCCACCATGCGATCTCCAAAACCCATGAAAGAATGTGTGCTGCCATATTCAGAAATCAGGCCCGGTCGCGCGCTTCGCGCGCTCCCTCTTTGGGGTATGACCGGTAGGGGTTGGTGGAATTGGGTGTGACCCATTACGGGTCGAACCAATAACTTCCCGACCATTTCGGGATTTGTTTTTGTTGACGCTGGGGTCATGCCACAGTGAATGCGGCGCACGCTATACGCAACGCTAGTCATTGTCAGAAATATTCGGAAAACAGTTGGATAATTATTTAATGCAATGCATGCGTTTAGCGTTGCATCCATTGTGGCATTACCCTTAGGGTGATTTCGCAAAGAACGCATTTGCAATTTAATTTAACTCAAACTTCAATCAAGTTTGAGTTAATGCCACTTTTTACTTGACCCACTTCAAAATTCTCTCAACTCCGAAGCTGATCCACTTAAAAATTTGTAACTTCGAAGTTGACGCACCTCAAAATTTTCCAACTTTCCCTTTTTTTTAATTGCAAAATTCGAAAGTTTCCACTTAAAAAAAATCCAGTGTAACGATTTCTGAAGCCTCTATTCCGCCTATCAAGTAATGTAATATTATGTCTATGTATATTTTTTCATGTACTGTAATTTATTTAATAATTGAAAAAATGAAATACAGTTCTGTACTATAAAAAAATGCATACATGTATGTTATGCCCCAGAAATATGATTAATTATGAAATATTATTAAGCAATTTCTCATTGATTTGGATAATATGAGGACACACGAAGTGGCACATATTATCCAAAACATGTAATGTCGATTCAGACAGTGTTGAAATATAAATTAACCCGTACATTCGTGGATGATGTCCACGTATATTCGTCATAATCTGGGTCACTGGGGTGCAGTATCAGCACTTCGCCCCAACAACGGCTACGGCCTTCAAGCACACCTGGTACGTCACCCAATGCCTCTCCAGGTGTGCAACAAAGATAGACCACCTGATGCAATCGAATCCACGGTGAAATATAAACCCGTGAATTCATTGCCTCGGGGTCAGTTAGTCAGACGGACAGTCAATCAATTTTTTTGACGTTTCACTAAGTCACTTTCTTGTAACTTATTTTTGCCTGATACCTTCGGGATCGGTCAAAGGCTTTATTTATTTAATAAAACGTTAAATTAACAAAGGAGCCGATTCTCCCTGAGAGATATTTATTTCTAATAACTATCTACGTGTGATTTATCCCTATCAACGAACCCAACCGCTCAGGTCCATTACATGTATATAATACAATATAATATATAATGGTTTTATATATTATATTATATATAATATAATATATAGCAGATATATTATACATATATGATTTATACTTTCATTTTTTCAACTGTAAAAAAATTTATAGTTCTGTAAAAAAAATAGATATATAGGATAGTATGTATGTATAAAGTACATAATACATCCCTAAAAATTAATAAGAACGTAAAAAGTAAAAGAGAAACGAAGAAGAAGATGGAGAGGATTATAACGATTCCGAATAAATTATGCAACAATTAAATTCTCATTCTGAAAAACTCTGTTGAAGCCATTCATTTTTTCTGCATTATTATTGAGATAAAAAATAATGAAAGTGAGAAACGGTAAGGTTTTACAATTCTGGCACCAATGGAAAATAATACGCGCGCGAACCGCACGCCCTGTTCTAGTTATTTAAAAAACTCAACAACCACTGAGGCGATTTTGCTCAAAATCCAATGAGAATCAAATTATGTGGAGACGCATCGATCACACAAAATTAATTCAAATCCNGAAACGGTAAGGTTTTACAATTCTGGCACCAATGGAAAATAATACGCGCGCGAACCGCACGCCCTGTTCTAGTTATTTAAAAAACTCAACAACCACTGAGGCGATTTTGCTCAAAATCCAATGAGAATCAAATTATGTGGAGACGCATCGATCACACAAAATTAATTCCAATCCCATCGTTACCTTAGGTAAAATGCGAATGAAGTAATTTTTCTAGGTGAATGCAATGAATTTTGAAGAGATTGTCATTCCTTCACATGTTTTATGCAAATAACTAAGAAACTGCTGAGGCAATCGTCCTCATATACTCAGCGGTTCGAAGTTTTTTTTAACACTCATAGATTGAAAAAAAGATAATAATCACATCATTTCTCGGCATAAAATCTTTGAATTTTTGTCATTTTCACACATATTTCATGCGAATGACTAATAAACCACTGACACGGTCGTCTTCATACACTGATCACTCCTAAGTTACATGAACACGCATCGATTGAATTTTAAAAAAAATGAGAATGATAAGATTTCTTCGGATAGAATCATTGAATTGTCACGAAATCGTCATTTTCTACATGTTTTATGCGAATAACTAACCAACCGCTGAGGCGATCTTCTTCATTTACTGATCACCCCCGAGTTACATCAACATGCATCGATTGCCATAACAAAAATGCGAATGACATCATTTCTCCGGATGAAATCATTGAATTTCCGAGAAATCGTCATTTTTTCACATGTTTTATGCGAATAACTGACAAACCGCTGAGGCGATCAATCTCATAATCTAATCAGTTCTAAGTTACATCAACACGCATCGATTGAAAAAAAAAATTCGAATCGCTTCATTTGTTCAGAAGATATCGTTGGACAAAATTTTGGTCACATACGTACACACACACACACACACACATATAGACATGTCTCCAAAAACCTTTCAGGATGATTCGAGAGGCCGAGAAATGTGGAGAAATCATGGAAATTCCAAATTCGATTTTCGGGATCATTACAATAACTTCCTCCCTTCGGGTCGGGAAGTTAACATGGCGATGAGCGTTGAAGTTGATCACGTGATCACTGGGTGGTCGCTATGACAGTTTTCACTCATGAATCTTTTTTATTTGGAAATGCATTCTTTTTTTTATTTTGTTTGAATTTTCAACTTTTTCTGTCGCCTTATTTGAATATATCTTGACACATTTCATTGAAAAAAAAAACATTCTTCTTTTGGTAATTTGAATAGTTTTAGGATTCTTAAAAAATGTGAGAATAATCGATATAGGGAATGAAATTAATTTATAATTGTTCTGAGGGGAGACTTCAAGTTGCTGGCGGGAAAAAAATCAAAAGNGAGAACTTCAAGTTGCTGGCGGAAAAAAAATCGAAAGTAGTGCAATTTTTTTTCTTGTGATACCTGCCTGAAAAGTGCTACGTACTCGAAATGCACTCTACGTACGCTCTTGGGCTTTACGCACTTATATACAAAAACAACCACTTTTCCTCCACTATCGTTCCGAATAGTGAACTCATAAAAAATAAGGAATGTCTCAGGTGTGTACGAAAAAATGAAATTTTATGCACTATTAACACAATATATTATTTTTCGTTAGCTGATTCAAGTATCCACCCTGAGAAAAAAATTATAACCTAATTCCATTCAATATATCGATCATTCTGATATTTTTTTCATGAAATACAACAGTACATACATTTGAATCGGAGGAAAAACACATTTTCATTTGTTTTCTCAATTAAATCCGTGCAAATGCATTCAATAAGGCGGGTAAAAATTAAAGGAATGAAAAGAAAAGTTGAAGAAATTTGGTTTTAACCTTTTTTTCCGACTCTAATTTATTAAGTTGAGTGGGTGAGAACCTATCGCGGATTTACTATGGGCCTCTCTATTCTTCTTTGAATATACGCACCCAAGGAATGGTGAAAGAAAATTTACAGTTTTTTTGCATATTCCAATAGAATTTACTAGTTATTAATTTTTATGTTAAGTCATAACGATTTCAGTTTTTTAATATTTTTTTTTCTATTGTTTTTCTTCATTTTTTCAGTGGGGGGGAGGGGTGCCTTCGCCCTCCCCAACCGGGGGACTTCATCCCCCTGGAACCCCTCCAGCACCCTCTCCCACTCCCCCCTCGGGCCTTCATGACGAAAAAAAGTATATCTAATTCGGGCGATAGCATTGGTTCGTGAGTCGTGTAAAGTTTGCAGCACTCTCCACAAATCGCCGCTTATCATCCTCATGACATAATGTACTATTTTTTCCGACTTTTAAACCCGGGATCAATCATTCTTCATTTGTTTATGTAAACAATAATATTGTTTTCAACTTGAGAAAAAAAATGGGTAATTGTCCATTCTCCCGCCCATTTTCATTCTTTTCTGAAAACCATGCAATAGTTTATAGAACACGTCAGGAGCATTTATTAGCCAGTTATCATGATAGCATTGAGAAAAGACCCCTTCAAATTCACATAGTTTTCGACAATTGACAATCGAGGTACTGACCCCCTGCAGGTATACCTGGATCCGAATATTCTATTCAATTCGTTAGATTTTTCAATCAATTTTTTTCGTCCGTGATGGGTCAAATCGGACAGAGATTATATTAGAAAAAGGAAAAACAAATTTTTTTTTTATTTTGAAAAAAAAATTGAAATCCGATGGATAGTTTTTGAGATATCCAACAATATAGTTTTACACAAAAAATTGGTAATTGGATAAAGTTGACTGAATATTTGTATTTCTATCAATTTACAGTAAAGATCGTCGTTAGACGCTTGAAATGCCTTTTAACTCTGATCTAGGGATATGGGTAAGGCCAGGCAACTTTTGTACACGTATTAAAGGGAGATTCTAATGGATAACTAAGGGGGAGATTCTGGGTGTATCGAGGGGAAAATAACAGCGTAAAGAAAATATGATAATTGCATTAACTGGGGGAAAAATAACCAAGTGTGGCGCACCGTTGGGGGGATAAAATAGGATACTATTATGAGGTAAAGGGGGAAATGAGGGGGACAACTCGTACTCACGACTTCCAGGTGTGGTCTGGACGTCCAAAAAATAACCTAGGTCCTTCGGCAACTCCTGTGACAGAGCCCTCGTTCCTCCTCTCTGACTCGAGGGGCACAGTATCTAGAGCCGGGATGAGCTCGGACACCAAAACTCTCTTTTCTCCAACACGAAATCCAATGTACAGAGACTTCGGGGTATTTTCACTGTTTCAACTAATTTGGGGGGCATGTGACAGTGTCCAGGACAGCGGTAACACGAGTGCCGCTTCTTCTCTCTTCCATCTTCTCCTTCGTCTCGTTCGTGAGGATTCGCGAGTAATCGAGATCCTTCTGGTCATCTTCGTGGATAATCGGGGCCAATCATAGTGGTTAGATTGTGCCTACGATCACCATCCAGGGATTTGTCGATGGGGATTATCGAGGGCGGTGGGTTGTGTAGGCGTATTGGAATTCATGTCATAAATGATTGAATTATTCATTCTTGAATAATGATCACTCTTGATCATCTTGTTCCATCGGCCAAAGACGATTAACACGTACAACTCTTAATTTCCCTTTTGGGAATTTTTGGATTCGATAGACTACATTATTCAGTTTAGATCTAATCACATAGGTCTTTTCCCAATTCCTTTGAATCTTTGGTCACTTCCCTTTGACTCTCTTGGGGGCAAAGAGCCAAACTTTCTATCCAGATGTGAAGTAAATCATATTAGCTTTTAAATCAAATTTAGATTTCATTTTATCACTTTTGAGTTCCCAATTTCCTCTGACTTGTCAATGTGTATCGACCAATTTTTCCTGTAATTGATCAACGCCATCAGGAAAATCAACGTAATTATTGGTATTGTTGGATAATGGGGTACCTTGGGGTAAGTCTAGAGGAAGTCGTAATTCTCTACCAAATAAAAGCATTGCAGGGGTGAATTGTGTTGTCTGGTGTTTGGAAGAAAGATAAGCTAGCAGAAATAATGGTAACCACCTGTCCCAGATTTTCTGATTGTTGTCAATGAATTTGGCGAGATAGTTCAGGATAGTTCTGTTCAAGCGTTCGACCATTCCATTGGATTGTGGGCGCAACGGTGTAGTACGCGTCTTATGAATACCCAAGAGTTTCATGAGTGAGTTGAAAATTTCGGATTCAAAATCTCTTCCCTGATCAGAGTGAATTACTAGCGGTATTCCAAAACGTGAAATGACATGTACCACTAAAGCTTCAGCGACAGTAGCTGCTTGGTGGTTAGGAAGTGGAATTGCTTCAGACCAACGAGAAAAATAATTGGTGACTACGAGAATAAATCTGTTACCATTGAATGTTTTTGGTAATGGGCCGAGAATATCGACCGCAATTCTCTCGAAAGGAAAACCGACGTTGTAGATTTGTAATTTTCTTTTGGCTCGTTGCGATGGACCATCTCGGCCGAAACAAACAGAATATCTACGACACCAATTCTCGACGTCAGATTTGCATGAACCCCAGTAGAATCGTTTTCGGATATTATCCAACATTGTATTGATGTTGAAGTGTTCACCAATAGGAGAAGAATGAGCGGTTTTCAGGATCTCCTTTGTGGGTGAACGAGGAACAACAATCTGGAGCACAATTTTCGATTTGTCAGTTGATTCCGATCGACGGTAAAGAGTATTTCCTCACAACTCTAGTGAATTCCAATATAACAAATAAAGTTTGACATCTGGACCGAGATGTGAAATTTCATGCCATTCGGGACGTTGATTTTGTTTTTTAGATTCGATCAACATGCGAAGGGTTGGGTCTCGAAATTGTAATGTAGGCCAGTTAAAATCATCGTCAAGAATGCAAATGGTTCGATAAACACGTTTCTCTTCTTCCTCGTCTCGTGTGTTGAGTCTCGCATTTTTTACAATAGCAAGGACATTTAGAAAAACCATCTGTATTGCCATGAAGATGACCCGGTCTGTGAGTAATCTCAAAATCGTAGGTAAATAGTATCTCAATCCAACGAGCTACTTGGTCTTGGTGATTTTTGAATGAAAGAAGCCATTTCAAAGCTGCATGATCAGTTCTGATGAGAAATTTGCTCCCCAGAAGGTAATGACTGAAATGTTCAACGGAAGAAACTGCTGCCAAGAGTTCTCTACGAGTAACGCAATAGTTTCGTTCAGATTTATTTAACCATTTACTAAAATACGCAATTACTTTTTCATCACCATTATGGATTTGTGAAAGCGGGGCTCCTATGCCAAATAGTGATGTATCAGTATCTAGAATAAAGCTACTATTGGGGATTGGGATAGGTGGAATAGGTGGGGATGTTAGGATGGATTTTAATTTATCGAAACTCGTTTGGGATTCAGGAGTGCATTCCAACGGACTTTTATCGTCTGTTAGTATGTGTAAAGGTTTAGCAATTTGAGCAAATCCTTTTAAGTATTTCCTGTAGTAAGAACATAAACCGAGGAAACTTTTTACCTGACGTTTAGTTCGAGGGGTTGGCCAATCAGTAATAGAGGAAGTTTTTTCCGGAGAGCATTTGATTCCGTCTCTAGAAATGATATGACCCAAAAAAAGAACTTCATGTTTGAAGAAAATACATTTTTTGGTATTCACTTTGAGGTCAGCTGTGGCTAAACGAGAGAATACTATTAGGTGTACAAATAAGTTTTAGGACACTTCGATTCCGTGTCATGAAAGTAATTCAAAGTTGCCGCTTACATATGATATGGTGGGGTTTGTTATGTAGTATCAAAACATAAGGGAGTCATAAACATAACCTTAAATTCTGTGAATAAAACATGCAGACCAATAGGCTATTTATTAGACACTGCATTCGCTATGAATTTCATCAAGGAAAAACTGTTAGGAAAGCATGTCAGTCGATTTGTTCTGTTCTTGGGGACAACATTGTATCTAAAAGTACATGTGAGTATTGGTATAAGAGATTTAAAGAAGGTGATTTCGTTATTAGTGACCGTGAACATACCGGAGCTCCTGTAAAGGTGGATGACCAGGAACTGCAAGCGTTGCTGGATGATAACTCTTGCCAGATGGAAAAACAACTTGCAAAACAGTTTGGAGTAACTCAACAGACCGTTTCCTATCGCTTAAACGCAATGGGAAAGATTCGAAAAGGAACAAAGTGGGTGCCACACTTTTTGACTCAAGAAAATAAAGATAGCCGACTCAACATATGCCTAAATCTTTACAACATGCAACATAGAAAGTCTTTTTTGTGGAAAATTGTGATCGGCAATGAAAAGCGGATTTATTTTGATAATCCAAAACGCAAATATCATTGGGTTAACCCCTGCGAGCCGACGACATCGACACCGAAGCGCAATATTCACTGTAAGAAGATCATGCTGTGTATATGGTGGAATATGAAAGGCTTACTGCATTATGAACTTTTGAAGTCTGGCGAGACAGTTACTGCCGATTGCTATCCTCAACAATTAATAAGATTGAACCAAGAAATTGAACAAAAACGTCCATTTACTGGCAAAGGAAAACATCCAGTAAAATTCCTCTATGACAACGCCAGGCCTCATGTGGGTAAACCGGTCAAAGATACGTTAATGGCTCTTGGATGGGAAGTTGTGCCACACCCGGCGTATTCACCAGACTTAGCTCCAACTGATTTTCACTTGTTTCGGAAGACGCAAAACGAACTGACTGATGTGCGATTCAAAACATTTGAAGAAGTGCAAAAGTGGGTCGATAATTTCCTCGCCTCGCAAAATGAAACTTTCTTTGCGGAAGGCATCCGTAAATTACCTAACAGATGGCTAAAGGTCATTCAAAATGATGGAGAATATTTTGATGAATAAATGTAGTTTACTTTTTTTTGAAAATGAATTTTAATTTTTTTGCAGAGTCCTAAAACTTATTTGTACACCTAATAGTTCGAGGTTATGTAAATGATCATTAAAATTTCGACCAAAAACAATAATGTCATCGAGAAATACACGACAGATTGTTCCAGTTAAACCGTGTAAAACTTCGTTCATTATTCTCATGAATGTTGCAGGAGTATTACAAAAACCAAAAGGAAGAATTTTGAATTTCTATAATTCGTCACCAATGGTGAATGCTGTTTTCTCCTTGTCTTCAGGATCTAATTCAACTTGCCAATACCCGCTTTTCAGATTGATAGTCGAGAACCAATAAGATCCAGCGCTTGCTTCAAAAATTTCCTCGTCGCGTGGTAGAGGGATCGAATGTTTTTTAGTGACATCATTGAGTTGACGATAATTAACTCAGAAACGTATAGAATCATCTTTCTTATTCTTCAGAACAACAGGGGGTGCCCAAGGACTACAACTAGGTTCAATGATCTCTTGTTCTTTCTTTTCTTCTAATAGTTCAAAGACTTTATCACGGTAGTGAAAACGGACTCTACGTGAATTCTGTTTGATTGGATTACAATTTCCAGTATTGATTTTATGCTTTACCCCTGGGTATCTACCCAAATCATGGGGATTAGAAGAAAAAGATTCTTGATACGTCAGTAGAAAGTTTTTGATTTCTTGTTGTTCTGGTAGTTTCAGTAATTCACATGAATTCTTATCAAGTTTGGTTAGAAATTCAGGGATATTCGAAGAAAGGTTGGGGATTTCTTGAGAAATCGTTTGTTTAACAAAAATCATTTTCTGAGTATTTTCAATATCGAATTTCCTGTAGATAATTGATTGGAAATCCTTTAAAAGACCAGACTTGTAGAGAAAATCTAGTCCTAGAATACAATCTTCTCTAATTTTAGCAAAAACCGCGTCGAGAATAATAGAGGAGTTCCCTATGGAAATAATGACTTCCTTAATCGCTTCGTGACGAAATTGTTCACCAGAAACACTCATAATAATGATACTTTTGGTGGAATCTTTGAATTCAGTTAAGTTATCGTTTAATAGTAGAGGATTAATCAATGTAATATCACTAGCGGTGTCAATGATCATGGAACACGAATGATAATTAATTTTTCCTTTCAGTTTCAGATTAATAATTGGTTTTTGCATTTCATTTATAACCTGAAAACATCGAAAAGTATTGAAATTTGCATGAGTCAATTCGTCTGCCAACGAATTGATTCCATTTAGTTTCCCGAATTTGTGCTAGTGTTGGCATACTTGTTTTGGTTTGAATGTTTGTTATTATTTGAGTTTTGAGAATTGGGAAATTTCGATTTGGAATCTCTGTTGAAATTGTGGTAAGAATGATGATTGTTACGATTTTGATTGAATTGTTGTGAGGAATTACCGTGAGAAGTGTTTGGGACGTTCTGATTGCCATTGTTATTAGATTTGGTACATTTATTGGTATAATGGCCAATAAGATGACATTTGAAGCACGTAATTTTAGGTCCTGAATCATGAAATTTGTTTTGTTTATAGCGATTTGATGAGAAATTACGATAATTATTCTGAATTCGAGGATTTGATGAATGTTGAAGTTGTCCTTTATTAATCACGACGTGAGAAATTGATTTGAGTTGAGTTGCTCGTTCAACTACTCTTTGAAAATTCTCATGATTTTCCGATCTCAGAGTAAATTCCATTTGGGGATTATCGATTCCATCGATAAATGCACGACATGCAGCACGATCACGTTCTTCTTCCGAAGAATTCGTAAAAACTAAACGACTGAGACGATCAATTTCCTCTGAGTAAGTTACGTAATCCTCGTCTTTTTTCTGTTTACGGGATTGTAATTCGTTGTAATACATTCGAGCGAGATGTTTCTCATCGAATTTGTCAGCTAATATTTGTGTGATTTTCTCGTAATTTTTCTTATCATCGGCTGTTATTTTACTCAAAATCAATTGAGCTTTACCGCGAAGACGTGTTAGTAGAATTGAGAAGCTTCAGCTTCTTCCGACCAACGATTATGTGTTGCAGCAATCTCGAAGTGTGTGTGAAAATGAGATCAGAGTTGAGAACCATCATAAGTTTCTGGTTTGATTTGAGAGTGTCTGTTCGGTTCGGGTAAATCAAAAGTATTAGCGTTAGCATTAACATTAAAAGCAAAGTTATTTTGAGGGGTATCTGGTGGGTTCCTTGGTGGTGCGTATGGAGGTACTTGGATCCACGGTAGATATTGTGGTGGATAAGGATGTTGCGGTATATCTCGGAGTATTGGAGCAGGCTATTGTACGTTCAGGTGCACTGCCGGGGGTTGGAGTATATTTGGAGGTATCGGTACATGCTGTGAAGCGCCTGGGGGAACTGGAGGACATTAACGTACGTCTTGAGGGGGTTGCAGTACATTCGGAGGTATCGCAGCAGGCTGTGGTGCATTTGGGAGTACTGGTTGAGCTTCGGGTACGTTTTGAGGCACTGGATGTAGGCCGCGTAATAAATTTAAGATTTCATCTCGGGCGATGCGTTGATGATTTTCTATATCTTGGCGAAGAGTTTGTCTGATGTCAGTGAGGATTTCATCTCAAAGATCGTTCCTCAAATTTTCGATTTGAGCTGCTTCATCTGGTTGGTGAATTTCGTCGCTGCTGGGTGCTGAATGTGGGCGGAAGCCGGAACTGAGGGGACCAAAACGAGGGGGTCCATCTCTTGCAGCGTTTGTCCTTCGTCTCCCCCTGTCAGCCATTTTATTTAATTTATTTATTCGTTACTCACTCATTTTTTTTCTATCCATTTTGCACAAATTATTTCAAAATTCAAGGTTCGTTTTGTTCTGTTGTAATTGGTGAGGAATCCGTCACTTTGTTCCATCGGGATGGATGGCTGGTTTGACAGTTGTGTATTTTTTGTTTTATTTTCACCTGTTTTTTTTTACGTAAGTTCTTTCAAAACCACTTCCGACACCAATGTTAAGTCCTGGGAAATGAGTGACATACACAATTGGGTAAAATGGTTGGGGCGGTTTATATATGACAGAAGAGAATACAAGAGCGATGTGGCTTAAATGGGATCTCCAAAAAGAATATATCAATATTGGTGGTATTCCAAAAGACAGTCGTTACTCAGGTCTTCTTGACGTTCTTTAGATCATAGACAATTGAAAGGGTTCGAAGAGGGATACGCAACAATATTATCACAAGGAATATTTTGACGCCAAAAAAAGTTTATTTGATGCAGTAGTTTTTGAGATATAGAGAGAATTTTTTTTCGCCCAGTGCTCCAAAAGAATACCAATTATGAGCCAAAATTTCAGATTTGCACCTATTACTTTAGCCGTTTTTGCTTTCGAATGGAAGCATTGTATTCGTCGGATTTTTACATTCTCTACTTTTGCCTGGAAATGATGTAGAATGGTATGAAACGTGAAGAAATGATGTTTTTAGAAAATGTCTGTATGTCCGGGTCTGATAGTTCGATTTTTGGGTGATCACTTTTCAGAAAATATAACATTAATACGGTGAAATTTATTGATAAACATATGAAATTTAAGCCTATAATAGGTACTATTGAGCACAACTCCGATTGGTTCAGTAGTTCGTGAGATATTCCACTTCTTGTATAAAACTATGTTGGTCAATATCTCAAAAACTACTCGACCGATTTCGATATATTTTTTTTTCAAAATGCTCGTCTCAATATCATCTCTCTAGATCAATCGGAGTATGTATAGTTGTCCATACGAAGTTTTCGAGATATTGACCATTTTAGATTTTTAGCACGGACATTTTAAGGGTATTCTCATCTTTGTTGCTGTTGATGATTTCTCGTAATTTATGAAGGTTTGTGTCAGTGTGTACATAACAGAAGTGATGTGTCATCAATATGCAAGAAGCGAAAACTTCACACCCCAATTGTAATTGTTTTTTGCTTCCGAATGGAAGCTTGGTAATCGGTCGATTTTTCGATGCTCTAATTTTGCTTGGAAATTACTTAGAATGTCATGAAACGTCGAGATCCGAAGTTTTTCGAGGTCGTCTGTTTTTACGTCCGTATGTTAAGCATAAATTTTCGAATTTTTTTTATAAATCTTGACGAAAAAAACGGCCAAATTAATAGGTACAAATCTGAAATTTTGGCGCATAATTTGTATTGTTTTGGAGCTCATCTGGGCGAAATTTCAGCTTAATCGGTCCAGTAATTTTTGACGCTGATACGCTGTTACGCTTGCCGGACGTGATTTTGTGTGCCCTGTGTTGTAGACTGTTTTCCGGTCGTTCAGTTTTGTGTGGTCTTGTGGTTTTTGGCAGAGACATTATTTTTTCACACACCTGCACGGAAAGTTCGTACTTTCCTCCCGCTCATCAAAGAGCAAAATACGAACTTTTCTTTGCAAGCGTGTTAAAAAATAGCATGTGTACCTCGGACGCGAAAACATGACTTTTCGCCCTTGATGCACAATACACTATTTTAAGGTGTCTTTCAGCTGCCGCGAGTTCGGTTCGCTTACTGCTGTTCAAGTCTGTTTTTTAGTCATTTGCTCATATTTGTTATTGAAGTAACTGCTGGTGCCCGGCCGTGGTTGTGTCTGCGATTGTGCGTGTGTTGGTGAGAACTTTCAGCGCTTGTGTGTGTACTGATGTTGTTGTCAGTACGGGGACAGATTAATTGCGGGATTATCCGTGAAGGTTTTCTTTCGGGTTTGTTTTGATGCGTGTATCGTGGCCGGTCGATATTTGTACATTGAATTGTGGTTTCTTGCCTATTCGAATGATGTGTATTTCCGATTCCGTGCTTATGTGTGGATGGGGACCGCTCTAGACAATTATTATTTTGGACTTGGTGTGAACATTGACTTGGTGTTTATTGTTTCGGGCTTGTGAGTTTGCCGTTCAGCTAATTGACATTTCTGATATCGGCGTTGCTGTGTATTGTGATCAGCTGTAGGTTGTGCCGGCACGATGTGTCGTCATGGCATTGTGTGCGATTTGTGGACTGGATGTGGTTCCCTCAGCAGGGATGGCAGTGCGTCCGGTGGGTGATTGCCATCATGTTTTCCATGCAAAGTGTGTTCAGAAGAGATACTACTCTCAGTTTACTGTTGCTCAAGCAGCTTCGGCTTTGACAAAGCAAGCATGCTTGCGTTGTAAGGAGAACGAGAATAGTAAGGATGATGCTTCGTCTTCAGTCTCGTGTGGTGATAATGCTGCCTCGACTATGATGCGTGAGTTGTCTTCAAAATTCGATAGACTCAGTGCTGATGTTGGAAAACAGCAAGATGATTTGAACGTGCTTACTACTGGTGATGCGCGGTAGGCGTCTGAGTTTGCTAGTCTGGATACGAAGGTTTCTGCTCTTCTTCATCAAATCGATGAGTTATCGACTTCTATGGATGGGATGCGGGGGCAATTGGCGGCTCAGGATGCACGGATTCTTTCAGTCGAAGAGCTTGTTAGTGCGCTTGAGCGGGCTGGTGGTGCCTTTGATGGTGGTGTGGGTCCTGAGTTTCGTCAAAGATTGGATGGCCTACTGGCTCGTGTGGAGACTGTGGAACAGGCCAGACTGCAGCTTCTGTTGGTGACAATCCTGTTGCTCGGGAGTCTATTGATGGGGTTGTCTCAAATGCGCTTTCGCAGGCGAATGGGATGTTTTGTCGTGTCTTGCAGTTGGAATCTGATGGTGTAGCTACACATCTCGTTGTGTCAGGGGTACCTGAGCATCGTGCTGAGGATCTTATTGCACTCTTTCTCAGTTTCTGTATACTTCTGAGCTTAGTTCTGCAACCAGCTGACGTGGTTCGGGCAGAGCGCATGGGTCGTGCAGTTGTTGGGGGCTAACCCAGAGCAATTATGGTTCAGATCGCTCATCGTACACGCGTCAATGAGGTAATCGCAGCTAAAAGAAGAAAGAGTCGTATTTTGGCTCATCAGGTCAATGATACCTGGGCTGATGCTGTAGTCAATGTGAACAAAAGAGTAGCCCCTTCGTTGCATTATTTGAGAACCCAGGTGTTGCGCAGGTATCCTGATATTGAGTTTCGGGAAGTTTGGTTTGGTGGTACTGTGGTTTTGGTACGTAAGATTGTAATTCCTCGGCCGTTTCAACGATTATTTTGTGAGCATGGGTGCTGTTGCGCAGCCTCGGGTGCCTCTTGAGTTGTTAGCTTTTGAGGATTCAGCTGAAGAAAGTGGTGAGGATTTGATGCACGAGATTTTTCATTTTTCACAGGTGACGCCAGAAGTTGTGGGCAAGGCCTTGGCGCATGTTACTTCGATGGCTATGGGTGCTGACGGATTCCACCACTATTTATTATGGCACAATTTATCATTCCATTTTATTATGACACAATTCATCACAATCTATTTCATCACAAGCACAATTTATTACAACATATCTCATGGCAATTTGAACTCATCACAAATCTATTCATCACAGTTAAAACATAACATTTTTAAATACATTACCAATTGGTAATGTATTTAAAAATGTTAACACGTTTGGCTCAATATAAGAACAGTATCAAAAATATGCGGAACGATATACACAAACAGCTTTTAAGAAATTATTGAATTAAATGAATCAACTGATTCATCACAAAACAAAACATAAACAATACATTCTTCAATAAATTACACCACACAATTATTATTCTTATCTATGAAAACAAACTGCATCTAAGTTGATTATCACTTCTCATTAATCACTGTTTTTCAAAAAACAACCGCCTTGTCGCATAAAACAATTCAAGGTGAATTTAAGGCAAACGTGCCGTAATATCACACAACTGTAATAAGTAGAGGTGATACCGTACTGATAATGAGTCTGTACGTCTTTACCGCTGCTTCGGCAAACATATATGGGGTGCAGTGACGCAGCTTTTCAATAGCTCGTTGGTTCAGAGTACTTTTCAGGGTGAGGTCTTTAGGTAAAGTGCCAGGGGCGTCTCGGTTAGAAGATTTTCGGCCTATTTCTCTGCTGCCATACCTATCTAAAGTGTTGGAGAAGATAGTGCTCGATCAAGTGGTCAGTTACTTGAACAGAGCTAACTTGCTTGACCCGTTTCAAACGGGTTTTCGTGCAGGCTTTGGTACCCAGTCGGCAGTGGTGCGTTTGCTTGATGATATTCGGCGGGGCTTTGACAGGTCTGAGGTGACGATAGCAGTATTTCTGAATTTTTCAAAAGCTTTTGATACCGTCAATCATGAAATTTTATTGGAAAAGCTTCAGGGAATACGTTTTGGAGAAATATCGCTGCGATGGATTCGGATTTACCTCACCGGGCGGCGTCACAGAGTGATTGCAGAAGGTCAGTTATCTGGCTGGCGTCAAGTACAGTCAGGTGTCCCGCAGGGGAGTATCCTTGGGCCAGTTCTTTATTCGCTTTATGCAAGTGATTTGGCGCAGTCGCTGCAACATGCTATGCATCTTTCTTACGCGGACGACACAGTGCTGTATTTGTATTGCCTTGTTGCGGACACGGATCACTATATGCAGCGCATGAATGCTGATTTGGAAAGGTTACTGAGGTGGTGTCGGCATAATTACATTCTCTGCAATCCAGTCAAAACGACAGCAGTTCTGTGTGCAGATGCTCACCCAGCATCCAGTAGATCAATTCCTTCAAGTACGGCTTGGGGATCACGTTCTACAGTATTCGATGACGGTTAAATACTTGGGGATGGTTCTAGAGTCTACTTTGATTTGGAATGCACATGAAAAGGTCATTTCCGCTAAGGTCTTTGGGGCCTTGAAAAGGTTGCGAGCTAATGGAGACCTTTTCAATGAGAAGTTGCGCAGGAAACTTGTCATTGCTGTTGTGCTCCCGTTTTTTGATGACTGCGCGCCAGCTCTTACTGTTGTAGGTTTTCATAATACATTAAAGTTACAGAGAGTGTTTAATGTTTGCGTGAGATTTTTCGCCAAGCGCCGGCGGAGGGACCGTATCTCAGCTGATAGACGGCGACTTGGCTGGTTGTCCGTAGCCAATAGGAGGTGCTATCTAATGGCTTGCACTATTTACAAGGCCATTCAGTTGGCAGAGGTTGGACTGTTAAGTAATGATCTGCGTTTTCGCCCGCTCTCAGGTTTGTAGCAACCGCGAGGTAGGACAGACACTCTGATAGTGCCTTTTGCATGTCTAACCGCCTTCCAAAGGTCGTTCGCGGTGTGTGCAATAAGCTTTTGGAATGGTCTGTCCCCCGACATCACCTGTGCGCCTAGTTTGTTACAGTTCCTTAGGAACTGTTATCTTAGGGCATTAGAGGAGGCTGCTGTTGCAGAGTAATATGTGGTTCAGTGTTAGGGTTATACATTGATATGAAAAGAGCAGCACGGAGAAACTATTTTTGAAATGCAGAAATTTAGCCAACTTTGAAAGTGCAGTGTGTAAGGAATTCTGGGAATTCCTTAGGCGATCCAGAGACCATCGAGAACGTCGGATTAAGCGCGAGTCAGACAAAGACCCAGAGCGTTTATTGTAAATAATTTTTGCCAAGCAGAATTTCGTATTAGCTATCTTTCGGTGATCATTTCACGTTTCGAATATATTGACGGTTAGGTATGATTTTTTTCGGGTAATATTTTTGTGATATGTGTTAGGAGTTTGAATAAGTTAGCTATCGGGGACCTAGAGATTTTCGTTGTTTGGGCCAAAATATTATCGAGCTACGCGATTATTGACAGGAATTCTCCCTTACGGTTTAATCTCGGGGACGTGTGGAGGCCCAAATGAAATGCTGGCGCTCAGTATATGGATTAATCGGGATGAGACAGTTTCGGTTTTGGGTTTCGGTGGAAGGTCACACGGCCAATCGCGACCGTTGCAACCGTATGAATTGCCAAGGTCGCTATAAGTTTTAGAGGATCAAGTTTTGTATTATGGTGCATTATTGTGTTCTGTTGAATTATAGTTTTTGGTGTATCATGCGTTTTCTGCTCCAATAATCCTTGAGAATGCAACCCCGAAGAGGTAATGATAGTTAGTGGATCTTATCTGGACTAATTACCGCCCTTTTACTCCGTTTCATTTTTCTTTTGTTGTTTTGGTCGATTGTCGGTTCAAGTTGAATCCAATTACGCGTTTATGGCTATTAGGTTGACGTGTCCCTTTAGCAGCTTCGTCGTACCTAGGACAATTGCCCACGTCACAGCGGCTGACTCCACTACGTGGATATAACGCTCTCGTTCTATCTTTTGGCGTTAAATACTCGTTCTCTTTTCACTTTTGGGGTATAAATTCAGCGATTTTTGCATATTCAGTTAGTTGAGAAGGGTAGTCGAGTATTCGAGGAGTCAGTGACCAGCCCTCATCGAGTCCATGGCCTTCGGGCAGAGTGCCTTTGGGCGATGCCCCTCTGAGGAGAATTTTGCATCTAACCGGAAGTTTAGATGCAGGGATCCCCATCAATATTAAATTTCTGTAACATTACCCAAATTTGACCCTTAGATTATTGAAGGTTTAAAATATGTTGATTCAATTTTTCAAATAATATAATATTAATAATCTGATTTTTACGAATAATGAATATTTAAAATTTGTTAATATGCAACTGTAAATTTACTACTAAGTGAATAATTCAAATTTTTGAAAGGGGATTTTCGATTACTCAAGTAATTGTCACTTTTCCTACCTTAAATTGTCGATTACCCAAGTAATCGTCAGTCATCTTACCTAAATTATTGATTGATAAAATAGTTAAAATTTGAATATTTGAATTGATATTTAGTTACTCAAAAATTACAAGGTTGATGTTATTTCAATTTAAGGGCTCAAAATTAATTGTAATAAAATATTACAAATTTGGCTATCCCTGTTTAGATGAGATTTTGGGTTTCGACTCGCGTTGCCGCATGGGTTTCGTAACCGTCCGGAGTTGTGCCACAGAACTCCTTTGAGGATTATTGTTGAGTTCTATTGTTCCTTTTTTTGGTGCATAATTATGAGAATTTCGCGTTCGGATTACGTGGTGTATTCGGCTGTCCGATTCCGTACTATCTCGGGTCCGTCCCATTTTTTATTATTCGGGTTTTGCGCTGAACGGTGAGAATATTGCTGGTTAACGCGAGTTGATTAGAGTCGTGATTTTCTCTTTGCGGTGGACGTGGACGCGTGTTAGATTTCATGAGATTCATTTCACATTCAATTCTATCTCGTGACGTTGACGAGAATTCGAGTCGTAGGATTGAAGTTCCCGTTAGATATTTGTCCTCTGGCTCTTTGTCTGCTCAATAATTATGGAGTATTGAAGAATATGTTTTTTTTGTGAGATTATTCGGTTTTATTGTGCTCTTACTCTCAGTTTTCTTTAGATTAATTGTTTTGAGTCAATTTAGTGTTCCTTTTTTTTTGCTAAATTATTTGGATATATTTTGGATATATTTTTTTGAGACAATTGTGTCGAGTTTTTCTATTTTTTTCAGGAATATAACCTCGATACAGTACATAACATTAACTCCGGTGTTTCGAGTTACGTTATTTGTTTTTTTTTTTAGCAATACCTATTGGCCCATTTTCCATCCGAACCTACCCCTCTCTCCACAAGCAACCCCCTGAGCAGCGCGGACCTATTACCTTCCCCTGGACTACTTAGTTTTAAGTTTGTGTTAGATTAACAGTTATTTTCTGGTTCCTTCGTTTTGTTTTTTGTTTGAGGTTCCTTTATTCGGTTTGTCGTCCCGAGGTCAAAGGATAGCTGGCGCCCATCGATAAGTCTTTTTTTTTTGAGTTTTCTCAGTCTAGGGGAAATGGGCGAGTTAACATGGTTTTCCAGTCCCAGATGGAAAATTCCGTTACAGGTGATACATACAGTAAGACTTGAATGAGGCTATCATAATATGTTTTGAATTGTTACAGGCATTATAAAGGTGTTGTATTTTTGTTTGCTAAGCAGGTTCCGATGGGTCTTTAACCCTCCTGAACTGGCTAGATCTTTTACGTCTCACGTGCACTCCAGTGGCGCTCTATAGGTTGAGTAGTTGGCGGCGGCGCGCCGCTCTACCCGCCAGTTCAGGAGGGTTAACCTGGAGTCTATATAATAAAGATAGATACAGCGATTTTGAAAAAAAATTCTTTTCTCAATATCTCAAAAACTACTGCATCAAATGAACTTTTTTTAGCGTCAAAATATTCCTTATGATAATATCTATCGAATCAGATCATAATATTCCTAGCTAACTCGGGCCAGTCGTCCGGTAATTGACATTTTTCATTTTTGAGGTGAAATTGATGTGAACACGATAACGCTCGAAAAAATTGAGATAAGAAGTTGAAATTCGGAAGGATTCTAGTGCCCACGATATTACAGGCTGAGATTCCAGCTGAGCGAAGTCGAATGTTGTTGTTTGTTGTTGGATATCTCAAAAACTATCCTTTTTTTTTGTCTAAACTAAAACTAAACTATTTTTTTTTGTCTGAAAGTTGCTTTCATGTTCCAATACGCGAGTGAGGGATGTTGTAAAGTCCTGAAATGTTGAGTACTACTTAGTATCATCGAGTTACACTCCTGTGTAAAATTTCAAATTGATCGATTCGATACTTTTTGAAATAGAGCAGTTAACGTGAAAAACGTTTTTCGCATAAAATGAAATGTCGTTGGTCTATCATTAATTTTTCTACGAAAATATCTCTTAAAAACGAGGTCGTGTCGATATGTCTATCCCACTAAATGGAATCAAACTTTAATTCTCAATTGTGGAAGGAAACTTTTCAAAGATCAGATTATTAGAAGAGTCTTTCATTTTGAGTCAGACGCTTCCAGGGTCAATCACTCTAACTCTTTGTGTCTGAACCTTATGACTCTTGTAACATCCAATTTTAATGACCCGTATGACTTCTAAAAAGTCTCATCCTTATGATCCACACAATGCTCGAGATCAATCGCTGTCGACATGTGGCTCTCGGTCAATTGTCCGACTTCCCGATTTTGCCATTTTCTTATCTTCTATAACCGTTGTGCATATCACTGTTTGCTCTCATGGTGTATTGACACTTCATTTATTGCACAAGAATTTCCAATGCCGTTGACATGCAATATTGAAACATTTTTTAATAATCACTAATCATCAGATCCTATATAAATGGCATATTCTCCCAATTATCGTCCAATGTTTCGGTTTTGGGATTGACTTTCAATTTTCATAATTTGTTATGTATGTCAAAAGAAACTCAACCCTAAATTTTCACTCCGATATCTCAATTACAGGGTGTCCCATAGTATGTGACAAAAGTAAATTGCGAATAACTTGAATACGGTTAAGTGTAAATAATTGTTGTTTTTTTTATTGTACACAGAACATTAGGCAAATTATAATACAATCCCTTCCAAGTGTCCGCCATCACTTGTACTACAGAACTCTATCCTACGCTCGAAGCTGGTATAGATGCGCTGTATTATGTTTTTATCAATAGCTCGGACAGCATCCCTAATTGCGTCTTGCAACTCTTCCACAGACTTTGGATGCTTTTCATAGCACTTGTCCTTGAGAAAACCCCACAGGCAAAAATCACAGCGATTTAAGTCAGGACTGTAAGGCGGCCATTCCATGCCCCCATGGGCATACTTAGGGTAACCTAAACCTAACACACGAGTGCCGTAAACGGAAAAAAGTGTTTCAAATACTCCAGTAGTCCTGTGTGGGGCGGCACCATCTTGCATGAAGTAGAAATTCTTGACTAATTGATTTTTTCGTGCCCAAGGAAAGAAGTTCTTTTTCAAGAACTCACAGTAAATGTCAGCATTAATTGTCCGACTCTCGAGGAATTCAAGGAAAACACCCTTTATGGTAACTGCCGCCCATGCAGTAACTTTTTTCGGGTGTGAGGACTTGGTTTCAACGACGTGAGGTGACTCAGTCCCCCAAAAGCGAAAATTTTGTTTATTTACCAAGCCACCTAAGTAGAAATGTGCTTCGTCAGAGAAGATGATATTCTTTGCCTTCATCCCCTTGGATTCAAACAGATTGTAAAGTTCTTGGCAAAATTCCACACGACGAACCATCGCTTCTTCAGTTAAAAATTGATGTACAGAAATTTTGTAGGGATGGAAGTTTAAAAACACTTTTAAGATACGGTGAAGTGAAGTTCTCGAGACTTTCAAGGTTTGGGAAGCCTTCCGAAGAGTATCATTTGGATATTTTTTTAAATGTTCTTCAGTTGTGCGGATAACCTCATCTGTGGTTACAGTAAGTGTAGGGCCAGGATTCTCATGCCTCCTATCGTCTAGTGTACCGTATTGATCAAATTTCTCAATTAACCTGAAAATAGCCATGAATTGGTCGAAAAATGCGTAAATCTTCAAAAAAAAAAAGAAAAAAAAAGTTCGTTATCTAGTTCATTCACTTTATTTACCGTTTGACACTCGAATCAGACACTCCAGTGTGTGTGCCATACTTAGAATGAAATGCTCTTATTGCTGCAGTAGTTGAATCTCCTCTTCGGTAATATGATTTGATGAGGAATGTTTTTTGTTCAATGGTTAGGTTTTCCATTTTAGTGTTCTAATTCGCGAGCGACTGAAGTATGGATGAAATTTGCGGAGAGTCTCCACTTCAACCATATATTAGACTTTAGACTGCGCTGTCACCTTGCGGTATATAACGCAATTTACTTTTGTCACATACTATGGGACACCCTGTAATAACCGAGAAAATGTATGTTGAAATATTTCTCTTTTTTTTTCAATCAGTTTTCACGGCAACAGTTTGCAGTCCATGAATAAATGTCACGAGTAACTTTTCTTCGAAAATTTTCTGAAGTTTCAGGAAAAAAATTCCGTTCCCGTTCTAGTCTTTTTCGGCCACAAAAAATCGATTTTGTGACAAAATTCAGTGGTTTTTTGGTCGTCCACCCTCTTGAAAAGAAATTTTTTTTTCGGAAAGTATACTTTTTGGAGTATCTCCACAAATTTTCAAATTGCGACTCTTGATAGAAGCTGAATGAACGAAAACGATCCGGTTTTCCAGCTACTAAATGGAGATTTCTTGTTTTTCGGCGGAGTATATATTTTTTCTAGTATCCCCGAAAATTTTCAGCTCAGGGCGCTGAAAACCAGCCGAGTAAACACATAAAAGCGGAGAAGAAAATGAATATTTAATTATAATAATATTTAAAATTTAGCGTTTTTTAGCTTTCCACCAAACTGATTGAAATATTATGCTTTTTGTCGAAAAGTATATATTTTTTCCAGTATCTTCACAAATTTTCAGTCCGAGACACTCAAAATCAGCTGAGTAAACGCATGAGAATGGAAAAAAAATGATTTTTCAATTATTAGAATATCTCGCAATTCGCGGTTTTTCGGTTTGACACCCACTTGATATGAATGTTTTGTTTTCCGTCGGAGAGTATATCTGTTTCAGAGTATCTCCACAAATTCCCAGCTCGGAATGCTCAAAACCAGCTCAGTGAGCGCTTGGGAACGCAAGGGAAAATGAGTTTTGAGGACATAATTATGAGTATATCCGAAATTTTGGGTTTCTAGGTGTTCGGTTTGGAAATGTTACTTGAAAAAAAATATATCCTCAACAAAAGACAGAAACTTGTCGATTCAATGGGGAAAGGACCGAAAACACTCAATATTTCAACTATAGTCATAACGATATCACTAAAATTCTTTTTCTTTCGTTTTCATGCGTTTACTCAGCTAATATTGAGCGTCGCAGGCTGGAAATTTGTATAGATACTTGAAAAAGTATATACTTTCCGACAAAAAGAAAAAAATTTTAATTAAGACGGCGAAAAGTCAGAAAACCGCGAAATTTTCAATATTATTATAATTGAAAATTTACTTCGTTCTTCATTTTTATGTGTTTACTCGGCTGGTTTTCAGTATCCCGAGTTGAAAATTTGTGGAGATATTCAAAAAAATACATCTTCGACGAAAAACAAGAAATCTCCATTCAGTGGATGGACGACTGAAAAATCGCGAAATATCAGATATTGTTATGATTATCCTAAAAATTCGTTTTTTTTTTCGTTTTCCTACATTTATTCAGCTTCTATTGAGAGTCCCAATTTGAAAATTCGTGGAGATGCTCCAAAAAGTATACACTTTCCGAAGAAGAAAAAAAATTTTTTTTCGAGAGGGTGGACAACGAAAAAGACTGGGACGAGAACGGAATTTTTTTTTCTGAAACTTCACACAATTTCCGAAGAAAACTTATTTGTGACATTTATTCATAGAATGAAAACTGTTGCCGTGAAAATTGATTGAAAAAAAAGGAGAGAAAAATTTCAACATGCGTTTTCTCGGTTATCAATCAAGATATCGGAGTGTAAATTTAGGGCTGAGTTTCTTTTGACATACATAATAAATTATGAAAATTGAAGGTCAATCCCAAAATCAAAGCTGAAACCCTGGATGATGATTGGGAGAATGTATCAAATGAACAAATGGGGACAGATGTTTTCTGTATCATAAATTTGAATTATTTTATCAGGGACTAAATCATCAATTTTATTCCATTCATGATCTGTCAAAATATAAGCATTGTAGTGGCCAATAGCAGTAAAGCTGATAATTCTGGAGTTAATAAAATTGACTATTCCAGCTAGAGAATATCGTCAGTTGCTGACATTCAAAAGTTTAGGGAAAGCATTGAGCGGAACTTGTAAGTTGTGATATAAAAGACATTCAATGACAAGGTATTCATGAATTTGTTCCGTAAGCTGATGTTAATATTTGTATAATGCTGTCAAAGCCACAAATATGATGCAAATGTAATAAGTTCCGCCCACGGATGATAGTGCCAGTAATATTTCCGTTTTTGAGTATTTTTACATTCCTCATTCTATCTAAATTGCTTTCATGGCATATATCACACGTGACCCTTGTATTTTTCTCTTTCGGTGGAAGGACCACATTAGAAATAATCCTAGGTAGAGTTGATATTTCATAATTTATTGGTTTAGTTAAAGATATTTCATGGCTCATTTTAATTGTGGATGCGTTGGGTTGATTAACATTTTGTTGATTACTAATTTTTTTTCCTCATTCGTATCATAAAGTCCAATAAAAATAGGGTTATGGTCTGAAAAGTATGTTTCGTAAACCCCAGAAAGGTAATGCACTACATTATTGACGAATATTACGTCGATTTGAGCATTGAAATTTGTAGTTGCCGTAGAATGTGGTATTCCATGTTCGAAATCATATTTATTTAAATATCTTTCAAAAGAATTATTTGTGTGAAATGTAAGTTTTGAAATCCCCAATGAATATTCGTCTCGCCTTTGAATTTCATCACGTGAACAATATGGATAAGTTTTCAGGGAATAATAAATTGTTAAACGAAGGAGATTTATATCCTGTTATGAGTTCTACATCGTTGCATTTTAAAAGAACTAAATCTCAATGAGATCTGCGTTCACCTTTCAACTTGAGGTTTTGATACTGTGACCTTTCAATATTTAATTATTATTATTTCCTAAAAGGGGGATTTAGGGCAATTAAATAATGAGGACAAATGAGGGATAAAATTAACTGAATATCTATATTTCTATTAATTTACATGATAGATTGTCGTGAGACGCTTGAAATGCCTTTTACTTGGATCTAGGGTTATGGGTAAGGCCAGGCAACTTTTGTACACGTAAAAAGGGGATGACTCTAATGCAGATAAAAGGGGAGAAGCTAATCGTGTCAAGGGAATGCAACTAAATATCCAAATAATAACTGAATGGGGAAGAAACAAAAGAGTGTAGGCTCACCGTTGGGGGGTATGAAGGGTAATATTGTGGGGACAAGAGGGAAAATGAGGGGGGTAACTCGTACTCACGATGGGACTTCACTCTGGCGAACACGTGGAATTCCACCGGCGCCTTGCACTCCTTCAAAATACCAGGGCGTTTTCCTGGAGAGCCTCCTTTCCACCTCGGGGTTTCCTGGGCACCAATACTAGAGCTGGGATGAGCTCGATGTATCAAAAGTCCTCTTTTTATCCGCCAAATAACTTCCGGGCGAATTTCACTGTATTCACAATTACTACTTTCGGGGCACGTGGCGACTCACGGGGCAGCTAATGCACGAGTGACGGTCTCTTCTTTTCCTTCGCGATTCGTGGGGGTTCGTCAGGTGTCGATGTCCTTCGGGTTTTAATTCGGGAGCAATCGGGGCCAATCAGCACGGGTGAGTGGTGACGATGACCACAATCCAGGGCTGTCTCGCAAGGGATTATTGCTGGTGGTGAATATTCGGGGGTCTAGTATGGGGAATTTTCAGGAGGCGATGGCTTCTCCAATTGATCGGGTGGGGCCGGAACTGATGTCTTCCTTCGGCTGATGTCTTCGTGATATCTAGGGGCAGGGGTAGAGGGGTGATGAGGGGAAAAGTGAGGGAAGGGGTATCCAACGGTGGCGGGATTTACATTTTAGGGGGCAGTGTGTAGTGGGAAAAAATATGTAGAAAAATAATAAAAAATAAATGAATATGCCTCGTCACAATACCGATCATTGAATATGTATACCATTTTTCAAGAATAATAAAATGCCTTGAGATTGCATTCTGATACCTGAATCCATTCTAAAGATCAATTTGAAATTTTTAAAAATAATCGGATCATCGCGTTTAGTAAATGACTCAGAGAATCTAAGACAATCTGCTTGGTTATGCGATGAATCTGATTGTATGTGTCGAACGTTTTTATTGAAAGATCGAATATTTTGATAAATGTTCTTGGTGTCATTTGTGTCGATTGAACTTATGTATGACAGTTTCAAACGATCCAATCAATCTCTCTTATTCGCAAATGAGTAGATAGGCTTTATCTAATGATATTTTAGGCGAATGAAATCTTCCTAAAATATAAAGTTGATTGAGGCTACGTACTCTGCTAAAAGCAACATAGAGTAATGCTCTAGTTAATGACTGAGTATCATATCTGAAATTTGCATAAGCTTCGTCATATGTTTGTCCTTGGCTGTTATGGATAGTCATTGCTTTTGCAGGAACACTTGGTAATTATCTACTCATAATTTGATAGCTATCATCTTTATTGCCATTAATCAGTAAATCCATTGTCGTGATCGGTGTTAAATCGGTACTGATGCGATCTTTAGACATGCAATGGAGGAATGGTTATCTCTCAATTATCCTTTCTTTCGTTTTCGTCCTTCTTCTGGTTGTCAAACCTTCCTTTGATTATCAATATTGAATTGTTTTTCAACGAAACAACTTTTCTTCCGAAGGTGGTTATTTAAACAATTGATTTTCATCTTTTTTTGTACCATTTCCTACCAAAACGTAGTTGTTATGACAATGCTCCCGAAAATCAAATGTAGAATTGTATGTATGTAAGCATGTAACTAAAATTTGATTCAACGATATGTTCTCAACAAATGAAGTTCAATTTTTTATTTTTATAATCGATACATCTTCATACAACTTATGGGTGATTGGTTTATAAAAACGATGGTCTCAGCGGTTTGTTATTTATTCATACAAAATATATGAGAAAATATATTTTTCATCATTTAATAATTACACCTGGACAAAAAATAGGATCTGATAGGATCTTTTTGTACGATTGATGCATATGCATGATAACTTGAGAATAACTGGAGAAATATGGTGATAGCTAGTTGAAATTTGGTATGATTATAGCTCTCATAATATTGAAGGTTTGTATTTCGGATACGCGCAATCGACAGCGTGATCACGGAGATATTTAACCTTTTAATAAACAAACATTCGTAGAAAACACACTATCACAGGGGCAGGGAATGCGATATACATCGAAACCATTTCAAATGCTCGAGAATGTATTTCTAAACTAGGGAGGTAAAATAAGGAAGTCGTGTCCACGTGCGGAATGAATGTAACTGAAACTCAATTCTCAATTTTGAAAGGTCAAACGTTCTGAGGGTCAATGTGGTTCAAGAATTGAATTTTTTGAAGAGTCATTCTTTTCAAGAGTTGGACATTTTCAAGATTAATTTTTTTAAGGATGAGATGTTCTAACGTTCAAACGTTTAGAGACTTGTACCTTTTTAAAACAGTTCCAGAAAGAAAGTGTGCAAGAAACATGGCAACGTTCAGATCCTTCTTTCTACGAATCCATTTGGAAGCTTACTACCAATGGAATTGGTAGAAATAAAGAATAAGAAAGACGAATAACACATAAAGTAACGGTCATGTCTTCTGCTGGATAGCCTCGGCCTCCTGCTTGTTTCATTAATTTTTGTTCATTAACAAAAATTAACTTTTCCATGATTGGCAGTACTGAGAAGAACAATAATTTTCTATTCGGCCGAAAAGAACATACGGAGTGAAAAAAGCAATAATATTCGAAACCCGTATATAGCGTGTCGACTACACAGATTAATCACACTCCCCTGTTAGATCTCGATCTCAAGGTCCATCAGTCAGTTTGTCCCCTGACTCTCCAGGAGCCAGACCACGACCTCGTTATCGTTGAGTCTATGTTTTCTCCTCATTCGAAACTCCGGAAGATTTTTCATATATTTCTTATACCGAGTCGACAATATCAATAATTTTCACTAATTTTATCCACAGATTTCTTTTCAAGTAATATGAAACAGTTCATCTATAATTCAATTGATTAGATTAGGGCGATTATACTTTTCTTTTTTCATGCGATTGAAAATCAGCATCACATATTCCTTTTCCCCTTCTCGGTCACCCTGGGCCTTCCTCTGGATTTTGGATTTTGCTGTTTCATTTTCTTTTCAATTATTAGTGCATTGACAAAATCTTCTCCCGTTAAAACTTCTGCCCAATCTTGTTTTCGACCTCTGCAAGATATCTTCATGCTGATGTAGTTGAGATTTAAGAGTTCCTCTAGAGTTACAGCTAGTTTCTGATTATGCTCAAACAGTGTTCTTCACGAAGTAGAGAAATTCCCCATTCTGATTCCCCCTTTGCATTTCATGTTCAATTTCATTTCTTTGTAACAATGGCATGTCATCTAAACATGATCCAGGATTAACAGGGACAGGAGTTGAAGTAGGGGCCGAAATAGGAGGCTATCTATCAGTTTCTCTCATTAATTCTTCCTGTATTTAAAGTTCCCGTGATTCTAGAATTCGTGGGTACTGCGCCATTCTGGTCAACTTATGAAATGAGTGATGGAATATCTTTGCAGTTTGTTTTCACTTGAAATAAAATCTTTATCGTTCATACATTTGCTCCTCCACTGGGTCAGTGTGCGGTCATTATTAGCAGGGTTGCGAGCCTATTCAACCACTAATAAGCTTCCGAATGGATCGGTCGTAATTGTTCTATTTTAAATTCCTCTGAAAATCCTTTTTGGAAAATTTCCTATGCTTTTTCCTACAGCAATTTGTTATTATTTTTATCGTTATTTCCATTTGCTTGAATGGTAAGTTATTTGTTATTTCTAAGATTTTTCTGCTCCAACGTCTCCCTCTCGTACTGTTCAATTTTCCCATGATGGTATTTACACTGTGGAATAATTTATTATTCTTCATACCAAGAAGATAGTATATGAATAATCACACCTATTAAACTAATGGATATTCCATTTTTATTTCTTTGCTTGTTTGTTTATAATTTTTTTTTCCCGAATTTTTTTTCCCACCTGCATGGCGGATAGCAACAGCATAATTGAGAATTCTAAAAAAGAAAATCCACTCTCAGAACATCTGACCCTTAAAGATCCTGAACTGTAAAAATCCCTGGTCGTTACAAAATTCGGCCCTCAAAATGTACGACCCTCTACACATTTATCTGTCATAGTATTAAACGCTGCCATAACAGGAAACGGAAAAGAACATAATTTTATGGTAGATGACTCCTTAAGTCATACAGACCCGAAAATCATTATTAGAATCAATCAGTCCAAAATTTTATGGGGGAGGGGGGGGGAGAGAGAGA
>NW_021680762.1:0-192 GCF_001412515.2 Diachasma alloeum
AATCCCATCCCACCACCCACTCGCGGCGCATCCTCAGACCCTTCCCAAAGTGGTTGGGCCAGAACCGCCCCTATATATCTACTTTTGTCAGATAGTACTACTCACGATACCGCAGCTGTTTCCTTGGTACAGAAAATTCTAATACAACATGTGAAGAATAACTGCAAAGATGTCGAGAAAATCATCTAGGTC
>NW_021680762.1:238-14373 GCF_001412515.2 Diachasma alloeum
TGACTTGATTAATCCCACCACCCACTCGCGGGGGCTTCTCCCATACTTCTTGCACCCAGAATCGACGAAATGTAAAATCCGCGAATTAAAACCGCGAATTAAAACCGCGAATCAAAACCGCGAATTAAAGCGCGAATTAATTAATCCCATCCCACCACCCACTCGCGGCGCATCCTCAGACCCTTCCCAAAGTGGTTGGGCCAGAACCGCCCCTATATATCTACTTTTGTCAGATAGTACTACTCACGATACCGCAGCTGTTTCCTTGGTACAGAAAATTCTAATACAACATGTGAAGAATAACTGCAAAGATGTCGAGAAAATCATCTAGGTCACCGATGGAGCTGCACAGCATTACAAGAATCGTTACCAAATGGCTAATCTTCTGCATCACAAGCTTGTGACGGTGTGGGTGCTGTTTTCAAAAAAGAAGCGAGACGTAGAAGCTTGCAAATCGTCCATGGTGAACCCATCCTGACGCCAGATGCTTTGTTTCAATGGTCAAAAGAGAATTTCAAAGAAATTGATGTTTTTTTTTCACCAAGGACGAACATGAGAATATAAAAACTGAATTATGGGAAAGATTTGATAGTGCCAAAGCTATTCCAGCCATTCAAAAACACCATTCAAAAACACCAATTGTTAATGAAACGATATTCGGCTGCGGAAAACCAAGAAGTTTTTCCGAAACGAAAACAAACAACAACAGCAAAACGGAAAGCACTTAGAAAACAGTAATCGTGATGAATAGATGTATAGTAAATCAGTGCAATTGGGCAAGTGGTAGTTGGAGACTGTAAATAATAGCCTCTTATTGTAAAAATGTAAAAAAGGTCGTTACAGTAAAATAAAACTTGTTTTTCCATCTTTCGCACTTCTTTATATGAGTACTTTGTCTTTCGAAAGGGGCTTATAATGTTGTTGATAGTTCCTCCCATCTAGCAGAAGGGAAAACTGTCGATTGAAAGGTGAAAGAAGCAAAAAAAAGATTGAAAAGAATAAGAAAAAGAGAAAAGGAGAAAAAGTAAGAAAATTGCGCAGAAATCAGATTTTTCTGGTGTACTGCTTGTCTCTTCCATGATGGCTTTTGTTTTTCATCGTTATGAGCAAAAAATATTGATTGACACGTTTGTTTCTTCGGATAGCTCTCCTAGATAGGGAAAAAACTCAAAAATTTCAGAAAAAATTTTTTTCCCGACGCATTGTTTCTCTTTTCTATCGTGATTAATCTCTTTCCTAACTCATATTCATCAAAGGTATGGATTGAAATATCAATTTCTTAATAAAGACGAGGCAGCTCCCCTAGAAAGCGGAAAAACACGAAAATTTAGGAAACAAAAATTTTCTCCGGTGCACTGGTTGTCTCTCCCACGTTGGCGTATGTTTTTTACATCATATATGGACGTCCTCTATCAGAAAAAAAACATTCCAGTTGAATACCGGACGGCCCTGGAGCCGAAAAAAATGAAAATGTAAAAATTCATGGAAAAATAGGTGTAGAAGCTTCTTCACGCCTATGGAGTTTTTTTTCTCTGAAAGTATGAACAAAAACAAAAATTTTCTTTTTTTATTTGTTCGAATCGGATGCGCCATTCAAAAGTTATGAATTTTCGAAAATTTAAAGTTTGGTAGTCATTATTTCAGATCCATGGGATCGACCCATGCGAATGTGAACGCTTGTTTTCAAAATTGATTATTTCCAAATCCATAAAGAATAACTGCATCAAACAAACAAAATTGGAAACCGGAATACTGTAGCTTCAATTAGATACCGGTTTCATAATTTTCCATTCATTAGACATAATCGAATTTGAGTTATATTGAGTACACCCTACGCTTGGTAACAGAAGGGCCCGGTCCGGGAGGGGTTAAACCCTTTTCTAAACGTTTATGTCTTATTACCGTGTTGATGAAATGGAATTTTCTTTTCAATTTGCAGTACATACTGTTTGCCTTCGTGATAAGCCTAGCCCAAGCTCAATTGGTAAATTTGTTCTTTAGTTATGAATGTAAAAAAAATCGAAAGTGTCCATTTCCCCCCATCTTACCTTAATATCTTAAAACAAGCAGGAGTTCAAGCCTATTCGACAGAAGGAATGCGACCGTTACTTTTTGTCTTATTAGTCTTTTTGTTTCTTTTATTTCTACCAATTCCATTGGTAGTAAGCTTCTGAATGGATCCCCGTACTACTTCCCTGTTCCTAAGACAGGCATATATACGTAACCACATTAATTCTATTTCCATGTATAAATTATTAACTAACACTTGATATTGAAGAAATTTAACCTTGAAAATTAGAGATTAGATTGCTGGATTCGAGACTGCTTGATGAATCGGCCTATTAATAATTTTCTAAATCTGATATTGCTGATTATCTCCATGATTTTCAACTAATATCTCATTTTCTTATAAAATATGCACAAAGCAGATTTTTTGTTGGTCGAATTTTCGTTTTTCTAATTTTGATTGCAAATGGTCGAGAATGTTATGAAATTCTCTTTTAGATATCCTGGGCAATTTTTCGAAAGTGTCTTCAAACAATTCATTTTCTCCATAAAAGACGAGAAGAAAATCGTATGAGAAACCATCAATGCCTTCTACTACACATGAAATCAGTTTATTAAAAAAAATTTTGTTTTCAACCTTTTGATAAAACGGATTTATACAAAAAAATTAATATCTTCCAAACCACTGGACCGATTGCGCCCATTCAAAATACGGACCTTTAATATTATGAGAGATATGACCATACAAAAATTCAACTTGATATCTTCTTTTTGTCTCAAGTTATCGTGCGCACAATAATGAAAAAAAAAAGAAAAACGGGAATATCTCGGAAACTTTGTATGAATGGGTATACATATTTTGATTGATCTAGATAGTGGTCGCCGAGACGAGTATTTTGAAAAAAAAAATTGAAATCCATCAAGTAGTTCATGAGATATTTCAAGAAATAAATTTATACAAAAACTTGAATACCTTCAGAACCGCGTGGCCGATTGCGCCTCTCCAAAATACGAACCTTTTATATTATAAAAGCTCGAAGCATACCAAATTTCAAGTCGCTATCTCCATTTTTTCTTCAGTTATCGTGCGCATAAGATTTATAATGAAAAAACGGAAAGACGCCAATATCTCCAAACTTTGTATGAATCGTTATATATGATATGATTGATCCAGATAGAGGCCATCCAGACGAGTATTTTGAAAAAACATGAAATCGGTGCAGTTGCTGTTGAGATATTGATGAAAAACGAAATTTAACTTGTTATATCTCAGGAACTACTGGACCGAACAGACTAAAACAACGCACTAAAGTAGGACTCGTTCATAGCTCCCACGACCCAAAATTTCAAGTGTGTATCTAAAAATTTCACCCTATTTATGTTGAATATCCTAAAAATTAATCACCAAAAACCCCATCTGCACATACATACATCTAGACATGAACCTAAAAACATTATTTTTCCACGTTTCATAACATTCTAGACCATTTGCAATCAAAATTGGAAAATCGAACAATCGACCAAAAACAATGCTTCCATTCGGAAGCAAAAACAGAAGAAAAACGATTTTTTTGTAAGAAGTTTAATGGAGCGAACATTTTCTTTGACCATTCTTGAAAAGAAATCAATTTATCTCTTAAAAGACTACATTCCTCATAGAAAATCATCAAAGGGAAAATTAAATGGAGAAACAAACTGAGTCAGAAAATTTTGAATAGATAATTAAAATTCATAAGAAACATTGAAACTGGAGTTGAACTGTTCGTTTCCTTTCAATTGTTAATTGAAAAGATCTGCTATCTTATGAAAAATGAATAAGTTGAATTGAATTAAAAAGAACAAATTTCACAGGAAGGAACAATAGTATCTGCTTTAAAAAAAAATGAAATCTGCTTAAAAAACAAAAACAAATGTTTTTGTAAAGAAAACTGCGCCAAGAAAAAGTTTTGTTTGGTTCCTACTGAAAAGTCAAAATTTTTTAAAAATACAAGGAAATGAAAAATAAAGCCAAGTCAGGAATGGGCAATGACTAGTGATAATATATAACCAGATTTCTATAAGGAAAATAGTTCTCAATCGAATAAGCATTTAAAAAATTCTCAATGAAATAAAAAATTAGTAGGAGCAGGACCAACGTTCTTGGCGCGGAGTTTTTCAACTCACTCCATCAATCTAATCCTCCATTCTCTGATCCGCGCGAAGGACGTTAGTCCTGCTCCTACGATTTTTTTATTTTATAGAGAATTTTTTAAATCCTTATTCGATTGAGAACTATTTTCCTTATAGAAATCTGGTTGTATATTATCGCTAGGCATTGTACATTCCTGATTTGGCTTACTTTTTCATGTCCTTGTATTTTTCAAAAATTCTTTCCAGTAGTAACCAAACAAAACTTGTTCTTGACGCAGTTTTTTGCTTCCGAATGGAAGCTTTGTAATCGTCCAATTCTCACATTCTCTAGTTTCTATGGGAAATGATGTAGAATGGTCTAAAACGTGAAAATACGAAGTTTGGCGACCATGTGTGTATGTGAATATGTCCGCCGCCACCTTCCCGATGGTCAATTTTTGGAAAATTGAGTAATTAAGTGGCTAAAATAATTCAAAAAAATTTGAAATTTTGTCAGATTATAGGTCTTGGTGAGGACTAACTTTGTGCACAATTTCAGCTCGATCGGTCAAGTAGTTTTTGAGATAAAGCGATTCGTTTTTAAATGGTTTTTCACGAATATCTTTAAAATTATTGGACTAATTTGGATTTTTTTTTTTCAAAATATTCGTCTCGATGTCTTCTACCTAGATCAACAAACACATATATACCCGTCCATACAGAGTTTTTGAGATATTCCCCCTTCTCTGTTTTTTCGTTAAAATCCTTGTACGCGCGCTAACGTGTGCAAAAATCGATATATCAACTTAAAATATGGAGAGAATCTTCCTTCTGTGATAAAAAACGTTCGTATTCAAGATGGGTTTAATCGCACCAGTAGTTTCAGAGATGTTCAACTTTTTCTGAAAATCTACTATGTTGAATATCATTGAAACTTCGCAACCGATTCTACTTTTTTCCAAAATATTCGTCTTGATGTCCTCTAGCTAGATCAATCAAAACATCTATACTTGTTTATACAAAGTGCCCAACTGCCCTTTTTGCTTCCACATGGAAGCATTATATTCGTCGGATTTTTACATTCTCCAATTTTGCTTGGAAATGATGTAGAATGGTATGAAACGTGGAGAAATTATGTTTTTAGAAAATGTCTGTGTGTCCGGGTCGGATGATTTGGTTTTTGGGTGATGACTTTTTAGAAAATATAACATTAATACGGGAAAATTCATTGACATAAATCTGAAATTTTGACCCATAGTAGGTACTACTAAGCTCAACTTCGGCCCATAGTTTCAGCCCGATCGCTTTAGTAGTTCCAGAGATATTCAACTTTATTCTGTTGTACATATCCATAACGATTGTTAATAAGGTGTGGATCATGGGATTTTGGATGAAAAGAATATACAAGAGTGATGGTAGGTTGAAGCTGAGCTGGTATCAGAAACCTACCAGTTCAGGCAGAGTTATCAACTTTCAGTCTAACCACCTGATTGCTCACAAGATCGGTGTAGTATTCGGGATGCTGCATCATGCAGTAGTATTGATCCATGAAGACTACCACGAGGAAAACATCTCTCGAGTGATGAGCATCTTGAAGAATAATGGGTACCCGGAGAAGTTTGTTAGGAGGTATGTGAGGGACTTCAAGAGCCAGGTAGGCGTCCCAAGACCGAGCGATGAATCCCAGGTACGAAATTGTTTCAAGTTTCCCCTGGTTCAAGGCCTATCCCAGAGGTTGGAGCGTTGCTTCAAGAACACGGATTCGAAATTGGTGTTCTACTACTTCAGGAAGGTGGGAGATGTTTACTCGAGGCTGAAGGATGAGATACCGCTGGAGAACAGGTCTGAGGTAGTTTATTTGATCCCCTGTGAGTGCTCCAAGTGCTACATTGGGCAAACTAGACAGAGACTAGGTGAGCGGATTCGCCAGCATAGTTATGACTGCACTCCAACTAGATTCCTGAAGAACGAGAAGACGGCGCTGGCAGTTCACCATTTCGATGAAGGCCATGCCTTCAGATTTGGAGACGCATCCATCCTGGATACAGAGGCACATTGGAAGAAGCGGAATATCTCTGAAATGGTTCACATTTCACTGCATGACACTGTAAACAGGCGTGAAGACACCCAGAATTTAAGTCGGATGTATCGGGACTTGCTGGCTAGATGTGAGAATCGAAGGCGGTATAGGAGGAATTGATGGCAAGGGACGATTAGATCTGGGATCCCGGGACGTGGTGCCACCTCACTCGCCGAGGTCGAACGTCTGGATTTTGTACTCGCTGTATTCATTGCACTAACAAGTAGTTACCAAGTGGAGACACTGCGGTTGCTTGCATTCTGTGATTTTGTTGTAATGGATTTGTTATTCGACATTAATATGATTAGTTTTTATCCTGAATACATACTATGAGTTGTCAAGGTATTTTTGTTCGAGTCAATTAGTGCAATTTTCGTAGAGATTTTTCTTTTAGTTTCTGTGATTTTTAGAGAAAAATAGTTTTGCTCTAGGTTAGATTTGTGGTTTGGGACTGTCACATTTATTTATTTGTATGTTTTGTTGGTTTCCAGAGCCTGCGAAAGCTTGAATAATAAGCGAAACGTTGCGAATTGACAATGCAATAGTATTGTATATTCTTTTCATCCAAAATCTCATGATCCACACCTTATTATATTCAACTTTATGTATCAAAATGTTTTGGCCGGTATCTGAAAAACTACTTGACCGATTTCAATTTTTTTTTTAAATACTCGTCTTGATGTCTTCTATCTAGATCAATCAAAATATGTATACTCGTTCATACAACGTTTTCGAGATATTGTCCATTTTTCATTTTTTCCCGAAATTTCTTGTACGCACGAAAACTTGAGAAAAACTTGAGATAAGAGGTTGATCTTTGGTGGGATTGTAACTCTTATAATACCAAAGGTTGGGATTGTGGCTGGGTGACATCGGATAAGTAGTTCCAAAGATATTCAACTTTTTTTAAAAAACTATTTTGGTCAATATCTTAAAAACTGCTTGAATGATGTCAACCGAATTTTTGTTTGGATGTCCTTCATTGAGGCTCCATTAAAATGGAATTCATAAATTTAATCTATTGATTTTCATTTATTCTACTTCAATGATATGAGACATCGTATGTTATTAATAATAATTCTAGAATATTACTCATCAAATTTCTGTCCTCCATTAATTTTCCTCTGATTCCACTTCGATTTCTTCATTTAATCTGACTTCCCCATAGTAACTCACTTGTTCAGGTCTGAACACATGCCATACGAATTGACTATCATCCTCATTGATAAATTGGTCTGATCTCCAGTGCTCCTTTACGGATTCTCTCTTCAGTACCGCGTTCTTGATGTACATCAACTGTTAAGTCAATTGAAAACATCATTACGTCATCACTCCGCATGAATTTATACCGGTTAATTTTAAAGTCAAGTTTATCCAAATCTTCAACTTGTGACGGAATTTTCGAGAATTCCGCCACCTGTACACAACTTTGTCGTAGAATTAAGTAAACCGCAAGAGTGAGTAGGTAAGTGTGAAATTATTTTGATCTTTTCCGAAAGAGAGTCGCGATTCCTTTAACCCCACAAAGTTAGCACCCCTACCGAAGGGCGATGCAACACCCCTTTTAGCTCCAGCTCGTAGAAACCGGTCTCCAAGAACATCAGGAATGGCCTCGCGGGAAAAACAACGTTCGATTTCAATAAATAATTAAATTCACGTGTCGATACACATTAAAAACGAGTAAAAAGTAAAATGTCCGGTTCAAGTAATATTAAAGTTTTTGTTCTTTTTTAGTTTCAGTTATCTTTCTGGTTTATTTCGGATTTTAGGGGATAAATTTTCGGTTTTACCGTTGCAGGAAAATGTACAATAATTGTATTTTCCTAGTTATACTTTTGTATTTTGAAATCTCGCGGATCCTGAGAGGGACGACGATCCACCGCGGTTCAGAGCCGATATACCGAGCTTCCCGGTGAGATCTCACTGATCTCGTTGAGTGCAGGCTGCTGATCACAGAGGTTGAGGTGAAACACTCACGCTCCTTGGCTAAGGCGCTTCGTGGAGTCATGGGATTCACCAGTGCAGCTGGAATGCCATGTGGATGAACATAGCTCACTCGTCTGCATGGATCGCCATGGGCTATTCTCTATTTAGATTTGTTCACGGTGACTCCAGGATGACTCCCGGGAGAGTGACTCCAGGGATTTTCCTGTGACGCCACGACGCTCTTGATGGAGGACGACTCGAATATGGGGCAAAATGGCACTCTTAAGTGACATTTGCATATTGGAGTCCCTCGCCCATTAATTGTCATTTATTATTCTGAGGAGATTCGCCGAGATCATCGCATCGGAATTAATATAGCCTTCGGATCCTCCAGCACTCCAGTCTCTGGACGATGCGGAGAGATCGTTGGCTTAAATTCTTCGGATCCCTCATTTCCCTTCGCGATAAACTCTCTCTCAAGCTCAATTCACGTACTCTCACTCTCGGGAATTTAATTGAATTTAATTTGGTTGAAGTTAATTGAAATTAATGTATTTTATTTGTGAAGAATAGAATTTCCACCTGAGTTGAAATATTATCGAGACATTGAATAAATCCCGAAGTAACTTTAAAGTAATTCTCTCATCTCCCATTTAATTAATTCTCTGATTCTTCCTTTTGATTTTTCGGTGCATTTTGTAGAATTCGCGACATCCTTCCTAAGACCGAGCGACCGATCCTACCCCGCTCTCCGTATACCTCCGAGCTAGTCGAGATAATTCCGCAACCTCTCCCTTGGTTTCCCCGATTATGGTCAAGTTTTTCGTATGGTTCTCTTTAATGCAGTTCGTTGACACCGCTGGATCAAAAGTCAGCTGGCGCCCGACAACATTTTCTCGTTTTTCCGTTTTTCTTTGTTTATTCGGTTTTCGAGGATTTTCATGGGGACATCGAGGAGCAGAGGCCGAAGGTGACAATACTTCGGCTGTTTTGAGTTTCGCATCGAGTTATGGATAAGTCTACGGTTTATATTTTAAGGTTTGAAGTTCACGTTAGTTAGCGCCGTCATAAACTACCTTTATGGTTGTCATGGAAGCCAGGTAGGGTTTTTATGGTTTCTTCGTCGTAGAATTTGACCTGCACAAACTTTCCTTCACCGTTATGATCTCCAAAAGAGAGTCTTATACCAGTCAATAAAAATCCGGTACCGGTAGCACTCTTTGCTATCTTAAATGGACGTTTTGCCTTAGCTACACCTGTCAAACTGTTGGAGAATTTTTGAAAATGAACCGTTAGTATTGTGACAACGTATGCCAAATTTCCAAAATACGACTGTAAATGACCCAGAGAATGTCTCCAATGGAACCTGGTCCGGAGGAGTATCCCCGAACTCAGGGGTCAAGAACTCCTTAATTATGTTTTATTATCATGTACGACAATGTGTGGAGTCTCTTGTGACTCAAAGAAGCTAAAGCTTATTAAGTGTACTGTTCGATTGTGATGAAGTACCATCCGATTGCAAAATTGCACAAAATATGTCTCCTCAGAACTTTTGAGTTCCCCAAAAAGTAACTAACCTCTTAATTATCCCATCAATTTACAAGCAATTAGAAATGATCTGATTGCGTCCTCTCGGTCCGGAGGAACGAGTTCCAAAAGAAAATAACTTGTATTAATAATCTCCTGAGAACTTTTCGCCTTCCTGCCGCACGCAGTGCAATGCACACCCTTACCGATATGTTGTCAGGTGTGCTCGTGCTTTATTCGACTTACTTACTTCAGTTTAGGGATGAGGGAATAGTTCAGCACAATTAAATACAGTAAACGATTCGAATAACCAAAAGAATCCTATATTCTATAAACGGATAGGAAATGAGTGAAGAAAATTAATATGAATCCAAAAGAAGTGGATCGTCACCCAAACTAATCACTAATATGACAACAATGAAAACCAAAAAAAAACACTTTTGTTCAATCTCAAAACTCTGAGAGTAAGGTGAATGCAAAATAAGAAAAACCAACATACACTTTTTCCGGAGAATTCCGGTCCACCAGACTCGACACAATCCGAAAATAATTAGTACTGATAATTAATAAATGATTTGCTTTCCGGAGAGCAACGGAGAGGCTTGGTTATTATTTTATTAATTGTACGGATGGCAAATGTACACAACACCGGTCGTGAGACCCCACGTGGGCTTTCACAAGGCCTCTTGCTCGCGATATTAACCGAGATATATTTTCCCTCTCCTTTGCAACCCCAGAGAACAAAACAACATGAGCAAAGAATAATGATAATAATATTTAACAATCCTAGTAATTTCTAATATCACTATTCCCCTCCACAGATTACGGAAAACTATTTAAACGGATTAAGATACCCTCTGAGAGTCACCGATAGACCCCCAGCTCCCGTATCCTAAACCCCAAAGGAATTCCTCGGAATCACGCGCGATAATTCAACGAAATAAGTAACTCAATAAGACGTGAGCCACACCGAAAGAACCGATAGATATAATTTTTGTGCACTCACTACGACGTTGAGCCCTGGCCCACCAGTTGATTCAACACGTGGTGCTGTTCGACGCCCTCCTGGTGTCCGTACGCTTTCTCCGGGATACTCCTCCACGCACCTCCGGATCTCCAAAATTTTCCCTCCGTATTTTCTCCACAAAGTTCGCTGTGCGATGCGATATCTGGATACGTCCTCGACCGGCTACACTATCACGTGGAGACACGAAATAAGACCCACACAATATTACAGCACGTGATAATGGCGGTGGTTGAGAACGAAGTGAAGTTCTCGGCTGCTTTTCCACCTGTCCTGACGTACTTCCGGAGGTCAGTTTCGCTGCAACCGATCCGGGAATTCCGTTGCGGTTGACTCCCCCAGTGGCGCCGTCACGAGGCCTTGACATTGACCTTCGACGTTTGAATGTCAGCCAATCGGACAATTTATTGGCCGCGGCAGCCCCAGAGAGTTCGTATGGTGGGGCCCTCAGTTTTTCTTTTTCGGAGTCATTTCAGCTCTGGCGGATGATGTATTTCCGGAGTCAGTCTCTTTCCACTGGGTATCCCAAGTTCAAGTTCAGGGCTATCCTTAAGGTGCTGCCCCCTAGGTGAGGATGAGGTTCTCTATTCTCACGTGGTTGAATGCTCGTGGCTATGGCGGTTTGTTTTGCTGGTGTTTGGAGGATGAGGTGTCTCTAAAACCTCTCCGGAGGCTGGGAAGTTTTCCAGGTGTGAAGTTCTTCTCCAGCCATAGAATCTAGTCCCTCGGCGACCGTGATCCATGGGCCAGGTCCTCCAGGTGCTCTGAGGCCTAATAATTAAACCTAACCTCTACCTGCCTCTGGTGGATCCCGAATCCACCCCAGAAAGACGATTATGTCCGTTATTCAGGTATTTATTATGGCTAAACCCCCCAGCACGCCCAATCGATACAAAAAACTACACTCTTCGTCGCAGTATTCTCAAAATGAAGAAAAAATTACTTCCGAGTAATTCCTTCTTGTTTCGTTTTGCAATTTTTTTCATGCTTGTACGCACGATATTTTGAGAAAAAATGAAAATAGCAAGTTGAAATTTGGTGTGATTATAGCTCTTACAACATTGAAGATTCGTATTTTGGATAGGCGCAATGGACCGAGCAGTTTCGGAGATATTTAACCTTTTGTATAAATCTATTTCATTAAAAGGTTGACTATCTTCCTGTAGACATCCTATATTTTACGGTTACGGTTGTATACCTGTCACAAGGACAGGGAATTGCTACGGATCCATTCGGAAGTTTACTACGACTGGAATTAGTGGAAATGAAAAAAAGAAAAGGACTAATAACGCAAAAAGTAATGGTCACATGCCTTTTGTCGGATGGGCTCGAACCCCTGCTTGTTCTGGTTTTTCATTAAAATCCTTGTACGTGCGCTAACGTGTGCAAAAATCGAGATATCCACTTGTTTTTCAAAATACTCGTCTCGATGTCATCTATCTAGGCTAATCAAAATATATGTGTCCGTTTATACAAAGTTTTGGAGATTCATTTTGTTCGGCTTTCCAGCGAATTATTTCTCGAGCACACGCATATACACACGCTTGCGCACACACTAGCTTCGCTCGCATGCTTGCATGGCTTTGCCCACAGCTGATCTACTCTCTCACCTCAGATGATCAGCGGCCTCTCACCTCTGACACTTGAGTCGCCACTTGATGGACAGGTATCCAGTGAACGCCCCCATTTAAATTGGGGTACGTTCGGATCTTCGATGATTGACACCTATCACCTTGCGGTCCTTTAATCGCTCTCATTTGCATTTCGGCCATCGTACAGTGTATTTTACATTCTGCAAGTCGCTCTATTGTTGTTATCGAGTCCCGCGTATTATTGCTCTGCGTTATTAGTTCTGTGAACTGTTCAATAATATTGTGACCCACCGTATTTCTTTTGATCATCTCGTTAATTAAAGTTCATTAAGACAAGGGTAAATATTTACTATAGTGACTAATTATAATTAAATTGACTGTGTTTGACCAACGTGCTTCGCGTGTGTTTTTTGACGCTCGGACTCCTCCTGTTAAAATCTATTTATATCCTGCCCATCGTTCGCTGATTCCACAGATCTCAGATCCGGTATCGAACACATTTCAGTTAATCAACAAGGATTCATTTCAATTAATCAACTTCGTAAAAGCGATTTTACATTTTTAGTGTTCCCTAAATTCTTTATTCGCACAAATAACTTGAGGAAAAATTGGGATAGGAAAGTGACGTAAAAAAATAGTTTCCCCTGTAAATTGGAAAAGAGAATTGCTATTGATCCATTCGGAAGCTTACTACCAATGGAATTGGTAAAAATAAAAAATTAAAATACAAATAACACATAAAGTAACAGTCACATGCCTTCTGCAATATAGGAGCGGTTAACTGGTTGTTCCATTAAAATCCTTGTACGCGCGCTAACGTGTGCAAAAATCGAGATACCGACTTGAAATTGAGACAGGATCTTCCTCCTGTGATAACAAAGGTTCGTATTGAAGACGAGTTCAATACCAGTAGTTTCGGAGATATTCATCTTTTTCTGAAAATCTATTATGTTAAATATCTTTAAAACTTCGCAAACGATTCTAATTATTTTTTCTTCAAAATATTCGTCTTGATATCCTCTACCTAGATTAATCAAAGTATATATATCCGTTCAGACAAAATTTGAAGATATTGCCATTTTCCCTGTCTTTCATGAAAAATCTTGTTTACACGATAACTTGATAAAAAATGACGTATGTTAACCTAGCAGGCAAAAGTAGCAGAATCGAATTTTCAATATTGGATAATTTGCAGCTTATTATGAGCTAATTTTATATGCCTTCAAAAAATTTTTTGCTAATACCCTTTTTGAAAAAAACGTGTCTCTGCTAGCTTTTTTGTAAGTTAGCAGAAAAATTATTTTAAAAATCAATAGAATTTGATTTTCGATATCGGATAATTTAAAGCTAATTAACAGCTAATTTTCTACGTTTTCAAAAAATTTTCAGCTAACCCAGTTTTTGGAAAAACGGCGTCAATGCTAGCTTACCGCAAGTTAACAGAAAAAATGGTTAAAAAATGAACAAACTTTCGTTTTCAATATGGCATAATTTAGAGCTCATTAGCAGCTATTTTTTTACGTTTCAAAAAATTAAAAAAAAACAAAATTTTTTAAAAAACAAATTTTTTTCTGAATTTTTGTTTTTTGTTCACAAAACGGCGCATTTACATACTTTCGACTAAAATGTAGAAATGAAGTAAATCTCATACAAAAAAGTGGCAAAAAAATCAGTTTTGACATTGGATAATTGAAAAATCATTACCAGATAATTTGTTATAATTCCAAAAGTTTTCATCTTTATGCCGACCGGAAAACAATAGCGTTGCGGCTTATTATGAGCTAATTTTATATCTATTTGAAAATTTTTCTGCTAAGGGAGCATTCAACAATTTGGTCACGCTTTTTTTTGACATTTTGGACCCCCCCCC
>NW_021680762.1:14959-25360 GCF_001412515.2 Diachasma alloeum
CCCTAGCTTTTTCTCTTTTTCTTGCAATTTCTTCTTTTTCTCTTGTAGAATTTGAAATTGTTCAGTAGACAGCAAATCAGCATCACGTCTCAGAGTCAATCCAAACACTTCCTGTCGAAGAACTTGAATTTCATTTTGGATTTTTGTTTGAGCAGGTGTACTGTACCTTTTCGACGTATTGCTCTCGTGAGGCACATCAGAAGTTGAATTGTCAATATTTTGTTTGCTTTTCTCATTTTCAATGTCATCTCGTGGATTATTGAATCGATTTTTGTTCTGATTGGAAGTGGAAGGAGTAGATATGCTATCGATATTCTTTGCAGCAGGCTAAAAAAACAATTAAAATTGTTATTCAATTGTAATTTCCAGTAAATTCATATTTCAGATTCATACTCATTGTTGACCAAAAAGATAACAACTTCGCTTTCTTAATTCGTGCTGTATTTGATAATTCTAAATATTTCGCATTCAGTTTGTTGATAAGCAGCTGTTTTTTTCTCAGAAAAAGCTTCTTTGAATTTTGTACACAATTTTTGAAAAGCTTTGTTTTTATTCATGTCGCCAAATAAATGAAGAACATGAAGTGTCTGAATTCCAGAAACATTCAAGTAACGATCGTAGATATCGAACGGTAGGCGGCGAAAATTGACAAGTAGAGGTTAGGTGAAGGTTTAAACTGTTCTGCACATTCAAATGAGTAGGACAGCTAGCTGAAGCANATGAGAATACACTGTTGATGACGAATGTTTTGCTGATCTAATTGTAACATATGTCGGGCCTGAGTAGCCGACTGCTGCTCGATTCTTCACTTCGTGCCCCATAATTTTTACGCCAGCATAAACTGATGGGATGAGTTTGTGGGAGGGAGCAACAACCCAATCGTGGTTAGGGAGAGTGACGCGATATTCCATGTGCATGAGCAATGGTGTTTGATTCTTTGCTGCAGCGATACCAATCAGAACTCGAGCTTTATCGTCTTGACTGATGAAAAAAACTTCACTTGGTCCTAGGACTGAAGCTAAATCTTCTAAATGATGATGGTGGCTGCTGCAAATTTTCCATCCATATGCTTTTTATGAANGACGTCACGTCCTGTGCTACCCCCCTCCCCCCCATCGTCACACATCGTCATAATATTCTAAACCTTCCCCCCCCTAACCGCGTGACGTAATTGTTGAATGCTCCCTAATGCCATTTAAAAAAAAACTTATTCATGCTAGCAGAATAATCATTTAAAAAATCAATAGAATTGAATTTGCGATATCGGATCATTTAAAGCTAATTAAGAGCTAGTTTTCTACGTTTCCAAAAAAATTTTCAGCTAACCCAGTTTTTGGAAAAACGGCGTTGATGCTACCTTACCGCAAGTTAGCAGGAAAAATGGTTAAAAATTAACAAAATTTGGTTTTCGACATGGGATAATTTACAGCTCATCAGCAACTATTTTCCACGTTTCGAAAAATTGTTGAAGAAATTTTTTTTTCTCAAAAAATAGTTTGTTTTTAATAAAAAAAATTCAATGTTTTTTTTTCACAAAATGACGCATTTATATACTTTTGCCCAAAATGTAGGAGTGACCACATTTGCAAAAGTGATAAAAANAATAAAAAAATTTCAATGTTTTTTTTTCACAAAATGACGCATTTATATACTTTTGCCCAAAATGTAGGAATGACCACATTTGCAAAAGTGATAAAAAAATCCTTTTTGACATTGGATAATTGAAAAATCATTATCGGATAATTTGTTATTATTCCAAAAGTTTTCACCTTTATGCCATTCAGAAAACAATAGCGTTGCAGCTTATTATGAGCTAATTTTATATACACCTAAAAAAATTTCTGCTAATTTCATTTTTAAAAAAACGTATTCATGCTAGTTTTTTTGTAAGTTAGCAGAATAATCATTTAAAAAATCAATAGAATTGAATTTCCGATATCGGATCATTTAAAGCTAATTAAGAGCTAATTTTCTACGTATCCAAAAAAATTTTCAGCTAACCCAGTTTTTGGAAAAACGGCGTTGATGCTACCTTACCGCAAGTTAGCAGGAAAAATGATTAAAAATTAACAAAATTTGGTTTTCGACATGGGATAATTTACAGCTCATTAGCAACTATTTTCCACGTTTCGAAAAATTGTTGAAGAAATTTTTTTTTTCAAAAAATAATTTGTTTTTAATAAAAAAATTTCAATGTTTTTTTCACAAAATGACGCATTTATATACTTTCGCCCAAAATGTAGGAATGACCACATTTTCAAAAGTGATAAAAAAATCCTTTTTGACATTGGATAATTGAAAAATCATTATCGGATAATTTGTTATAATTCCAAAAGTTTTCATCTTTATGCCGTTCGGAAAACAATAGCGTTGCGGCTTATTATGAGCCAATTTTATATGCACCTAAAAAATTTTCTGCTAATTTCATTTTTAAAAAAACGTATTCATGCTAGTTTTTTTGTAAGTTAGCAGAATAATCATTTAAAAAATCAATAGAATTGAATTTCCAATATCGGTTTATTTAAAGTTGATTAAGAGCTAATTTTCTACGCTTCTAAAAAATTTTTTAGCTAACCCAGTTTTTGGAAAAACGGCGTTGATGCTACCTTACCGCAAATTAGCAGAAAAAATGGTTAAAAAATTAACAAAATTTGGTTTTCGACATGGGATAATTTAGAGCTCATTAGCAGCTATTTTTTCACGTTTCAAAAAATAATTTTTTTTTTCAAAACATTTTTGTTTTTTTTTTTTCACAAAACGACGCATTTATATACTTTTTACCAAAATGTAGAAATGAACGAAATCTCATTTATAAAACTTGTAAAAAAATCAGTTTTGACATTGGATAATTGAAAAATCATTACCAGATAATTTGTTATACTTCCAAAAGTTTTCATCTTTATAGCGTTCGGAAAACAATAGCGTTGCGGCTTATTATGAGCTAATTTTATATGCATCCAAAAATTGTTCTGCTAATGCCGTTTTTGAAAAAAAAAAAATGTTTCTGCTAGCTTTTCTGTAAGTTAGCAGAAAAATTATTTAAAAAATCAATACAATTTGATTTTCGATGTCGGATAATTTCAAGCTAATTAAGAGTAAATTCAAAACTATATTGGAAAATCAAAGAAACATGAATTTCAGTTCAATTATTATATGCGAATGCATGGTAATCATAAAAATTCAGGTAGTAAATCTATTCTTGAATATTCACTTAATCAAAAATTGCGTCTGACTCCTCAATATTCATTTTTTAATTGAAATTTCATGATCTTTTTCCCTTCCCAAAACCAATTTAATTTCGTTTTTNAGAAAGTTGATGGTTAACTGCTCACAAAGTTTCAATGTATTTACTACAAAGTTTATTCAGTGTCACTATTTCTCGCAGATGGAATGAGAAATAACGGAGCTTGATAAGGCTGATAATGCACCTATGGGAGTTCCCCCTACTCGACTCCTTTCTCAAAATTGACTACGAAAACAAAAAATTTCGAATTATAAATAATGATCTGTTAATGATTTTTCAATTATCCAATCTGAAAAATGATTTTTTTTCTACTTTTATAAATGAGATTTAGTTCATTTCTACATTTTGGTCAAAAGCATGTAAATGCGTCGTTTTGTGGAAAAAAAAAAATTTGTTGAAACAAAAAAAATTTGAAACGTGAAAAAATAGCTGCTAATANATTGACTACGAAAACAAAAAATTTCGAATTATAAATAATGATCTGTTAATGATTTTTCAATTATCCAATCTGAAAAATGATTTTTTTTCTACTTTTATAAATGAGATTTAGTTCATTTCTACATTTTGGTCAAAAGCATGTAAATGCGTCGTTTTGTGGAAAAAAAAAAATTTGTTGAAACAAAAAAAATTTGAAACGTGAAAAAATAGCTGCTAATAAGCTCTAAATTATCCCATGTCGAAAACCAAATTTTCTTAATTTTTTAACGATTTTTTCTGCTAACTTGCGGTAAGGTAGCATCAACGCCGTTTTTCCAAACACTGTGTTAGCTGAAAATTTGTTTGGAAGCGTAGAAAATTAGCTCTTAATTAACTTTAAATTATCCGATATCGGAAATTCAATTCTATTGATTTTTTAAATGATTATTCTGCTAACTTACAAAAAAACTAGCATACGCATCACGCTAGCATGAATACGCTTTTTTTAAAATGGCATTAGCAGAAAATTTTTTAAATGCATATAAAATTAGCTCATAATAAGCCGCAACGCTATTGTTTTCCGAATGGCATAAAGATGAAAACTTTTGGAATTATAACAAATTATCTGCTAATGATTTTTCAATTATCCAATGTCAAAACTGATTTTTTGCCACTTTTATGAATGAGATTTAGTTCATTTCTACATTTTAGTCAAACGTATGTAAATGCGTCGTTTTGGGAAAAAAAAACAAAAATTCAGAAAATTTTTTGTTTTTTTCCAATTTTTTGAAACGTAAAAAAATAGCTTCTAATGAACTCTAAATTATTCCGTATTGAAAACGAAAGTTTGTTCATTTTTTAACCATTTTTTCTGCTAACTTGCGGTAAGCTAGCATTGACGCCGTTTTTCCAAAAACTGAATCAGCTGAAAATTTTTTGAAAACGTAGAAAATGGGCTGTTAATTAGCTTTAAATTATCCGATATTGAAAATCAAATTCTATTGATTTTTTAAATAATTTTTCTGCTAACTTACAAAAAAGCTAGCAGAGACACGTTTTTTTCAAAAACGGTATTGGCAAAAAATTTTTTAAAGGCATATCAAATTAGCTCATAATAAGCTGCAAATTATCCAATATTGAAAATTCGATTCTGCTACTTTTGACTGATAGGTTAACATACGTTAAAAAATGGATATGGTGAATTGAAATTTTGTATTGGAAAAAGTTGGTATTGTGGATGGGCGCAATTGACCGAGCAGCTTCGGAGATATTTAAACTTTTGTATAAATCCATTTCATTAAAAGTTGAATATCTTCCTGTAGACTTGCTATAGCTTACGGTTACGATTGTATACCTGTCACAAGGACAAGGAATTGCTACGGATCCATTCGGAATCTTACTAACAATGGAATTGGTGGAAATGAAAAAAAGAAAAGCACTAATAACGCAAAACGTAACGGTCACATGTCTTCTGTCGGATGGGCTCGAACCCCTGCTTATTGTACAAAAACATTTGTTTTTTTTTTTAATGACTTCTTCAACATTCAAAGATTGAAATGGATAAAAGAAGCCTGGAACATCTCAAGTACTTTTTATGTTGAAAAATAAAATTTACCAGAAAATCACAAAGAAGTGAAAAAAATTGTTGTCATTGTTGGTGTTGATGAAGGTTGAGAAATTTTCGATTACCGACGCCATGCGACACCAATTGAACGTATCTTCATGAACATTTCGCTTAACAAGTACACCACAAGTGGATCATTACATTTTATAGATGAGCATAGTTATTATTGGCAAATGATTAGCATTTTGCTTTAGAATAAATTATTAGTTTTTGGCATTTTTCTATTATTTGTTTCCTTTTTTCATGTTATAGTACTATTATTGATTGAGATGTCACCAAAATTTTGGCCTAATCAATGTATTGTTGTATTTAATTAAGTAATAAGTCGGAATTAATCCAATGAGCGTATTTATTGAAAGTTCTTTAGAATCAATCGTAGAACAAAGATGAATTCAACATGAAATTATTCCCAAACATGAGAGAATAACAATCAACTTTCTTTTATTTCCCGAAAGACGGGAAGAGGATAGATTAAATCATTTGATTCCATAACAGTATCTTATTCTTCGATCGTATACATAGAAAGCACTGTGCGGACTTGACGCAATCATTGTACAGGTTTTACTCATATGCTCCGCAAACATATTCCTATGTGTAAAGTCCGCACGATAATAGCATATTGTGTTACGATTGCATAAAGTTCTACTTCTTTGCACGCACGTACAACACATCCTATTTTTTGTGATACATACCAAGTTCACTGTTCGGAACGGTAGTGGTGGTAAAGTAGTTGTTTTTGTGCACGAATGCGTAAAGTTTAAGAGCATGTGTAAAATGAATTTCGAATGCGTAAAGCGGAGCACGCCGTGCGGTAACCAACCTCTTTACGCACACTAAACCATTTCGAAAAGTGTACTTTTTAGACAGGTATCACAAAAAAAATATTTTGTTGCCGTTGCCGTTTCTTCTTTCCATTTATCATTGTTGTAAATTACATTCGTCGCGTTTTCCCGCTAGCGCGAGGTCCTCCGATGGATAATATATTCGAGCATAAATTTGTATCAAACAAACAAATTAATAGCATTCTAACGCCACGTTTAACTGAAAAATATCAATTTCCTAGTTCACGTTCAACAATTAAAATGTATCTCAACACCAGTTCAGCCGAAGACGGCCACCTCAACAATAATAACTGTTTTTGAGATACAGCGTATGTAAGTTCACTTGACACACGTTCTTGAACTTTACGCACTCGTGCACAAAAATAACCACTTTACCCCCACTATTACTCCGAATAGTGAACTCGGCAGGTATCACAAAAAAAGGTTGTGTTACACATGAATATGACAAAGAAACCAAAAAAACTTTTTTTTTAAAACACCAAGATTATCGAAATTTCATGACAAATTGCATTTAAATTCTTGGCAATGTATAGAGCTTATGAAGTGTATATAGTCAGGAAAAAAATCATAGAATTCGATGGATCCCCTATGAGAAGAATATTGAGAACAAGACCATACATACATATATTAGGTGACTTAATTCTCGACTCCTACATTAAGTTTACTAGAACACCTATTTGAATTAAAAAAATTTCCCGCAATGAAGGGCGTTTTGAAGCGTCATTTGTGAGCAATCGAACCACTCAAGTTCGATTGTGGTCCGATTAACACAACCTCAAAAAACATAGTAAATAAAAATTTCGTTCGACAAGCGGCACTTGAAGCACTCCCTTCTTTTCACCTTCCAACTTGGAAAAACTGCTGCAGAAGCACAACAGGTGATTTGTTCGACCTTGGGAAAGAGTGCTGTATCTTATAGCACATGTAAAACGTGGTTTAAAAAATTTCGGGATGGAAATTTTGATCTCCATTGGGAATGAAAAGTGGATATTTTATGACAATCCTAAGAGATGAAAGTCGTGGGTTTATCCGGGGGAGCCGTCAACGGGTAATGCAAAACCGAACATTCACAGGGAAAAATTGTTGTTGTGTATTTAGTGGGATTCCAAAGGTGTAATCATTATAAGATACTCGAACGGGGGGGAACCGTCACTGATAAGCGTTATTAGGACCAACTGGTGAAATTGAGTGATGCTATTGAGGAACAAAGACCTTTTGCTGGTAGTGGTACGAGGCAAGTAATTTTGCTTCAGGATAACGCGCGGCCACACACAACAAAAGAAATCCTGAAAGTTCTCTCCACGTTGGGCCGGGAAATTCTCCCACATGCGGCGTATTCTCCAGACCTTGCACATTCTGACTATCACCTCTTTCGGGCGCTACAACATCACCTAGTGGATACCCAGTTCCAATCTCCTGAAGAAGTCCAGCAGAGTGTTGATGATTTCATCCAGTCAAAACCAACATCTTTTTTCTGAGCCGGAATCCGACAATTGCCCGATAGATGGTAGAAATGCGTGCAAAGTAACGGTGATTATTTTCAAGATTAGATGTGTATTCGTTTTTTTATAAATAAACGTCAAATTTGTCGAAAAAAGGCCGCGAATTAAGTCATACATCTAATATAATATGTAGAGTATGGTACGAAGACATATACAAGTGAAATGTATTATTTGAGGACTTCTGGTTGGTTCAGTCGTCGTTCAGTCTCTGGGATTTTTATCCGTATCGTGGATTTTTAGAACTGTCCTCAAAATATATCCAACAAGTCTGTGGTTAACTTTGGCGATACAGGACCGTAGCAAAACATATGAGGACCATGTCACAAAGTTTATTCAACCATGTGTATCCTTTGGGGACTCTCTACTTGCTCCGTCCAGATTTTTGAAAAGGGGCTGTTCGGCGCATGTCAGGGGAATTTCATAAGTTTTCCTGAGTGATAGATTAAGAAATTCAAAATCAATCTACATTCACTTTCACACAGGCCAGGAATAAGGAGAGTTTAAGTTGGTCATCTCGGTCCTTTCCGGAAAACTGGAAACAGATAAGATGTAAAAAATGCATCAGGTTGTGAAAAGCGCATCCTGCCATTTTTCCGGAAAGTGAGAAGTTTTAGTGACACATTTGTGTACCGCAAACACAATGGTGATTGAAATTGGAAACGTCGCTCCTAATATTCTATTAATTTTCAAATGAATCTGGTTAGTACACATACGAGTGTAGACATACGAGTGCAAATCAATTCACTATTTCGGGGCGAAATTTTGCCAAGATTGTATAAGATATTGGGATATTATGCCATTTCTCAGGAAATTCAAGCGTTGATAGATTGATTAATTCAGTAATTGAAAAATTTTCGTGGTTGAAAATACTCCAATAACGTCACAAATGTTTTAAATCAAAACATGAAATTGTATTCTTACTGTACCATTGGTATTTTCTTGACGCATTTTGAAGGATTTGTGCCCCTCACCCAGCCTTATGCGTGGGGTCCCTGAAATCACCGTTAGGGTGAATCCTCATACTAAACGTATTGCAAAATGATAGTCCTTATAATATACATATCATTGACAGTAGATCTCCATACTAACCATTTGATGAACCGCTTGATGAAATTTCCTGAGTAGAATGAAAAAAATGCAGAAGAATTTAATGATCAATATGGAGTCACATTATTTACGATATAATCATGTGAGGACTTTCCAATAGTGGTGAATTCAATAGTGGGGACTCACACATAAGGGTAGGTGAATAGTGCATATTATTTTGCATATACATGGTGACAAATGGGAATGGGTGAAAATTAAACTATCATAGTTTTGTTGATTGATCTAAGAAAGGAAGGACTGATGTTTGTAGACACAATAGACTTTGGAAATTTATTTGCAATTAGAGTTGCATTTTATTTTTTTAAATAAAAATTCACACGGTGAAACAATTGATCAAACACATTCGAGGGCATATGACTAATGGTAAATACTTTCGAAGTGTCATCCATCAGAATTTGCGCAATAATCAAGGCGTTTCTGAAAATTATGGAAGACTTCTCCAATTTTAGCTTGAGAAATATTAGAAACATCGTTCTGGATAGCGCTTATCAGAGCCTATCTTGTCTGAGGATTGTCCGCGTCACAGAAGTCTTTGAGATAACCTCACAAGAAGAAATCACACGAATTCAAATCCGGTGAGTATGGTGGTCATTCTATCCCTGCTCGGGCGACGCAAGGATACCCTAAGCCGATGACGCGATCACCGTATACTTTGTGTAATGCAGCAAACACATAATTAATTTGATGAGGTGTTGCACCGTCTTGCATAAAATAGAAATCTTTCACCAATCCTTTTTTTCCTTTTTTCCTTTTATCCCTTCCAAGATTTCCACATGTATTTGTTTGATCGACAGAGCTGCCCAAACTAACTTTAATCCGGTGTAGCGGGTTTGCTACTGATAAATGTGGATTTTCACTCCCCCAAAATCGATAATTTTGTTTATTCACGTAGCCATTAAGGTAGAAATGAGCTTCATCGGTGAAAATAATTCGATTGGCTTCGATTTCAGCCTTCTCAAACATTTGCGTGAAAACTTTGCTGAATTCAAGTCGTTTTCCTATAGCAGCTTGCGTAAGCAATTGGTGGGAAGTGATTTTATAAGGACGAAGTTTAAGGAAATGTTTAATTATCAAACGTAGGGTCTTTCCGTAGGGACATTTTCAAGGTGGAAAGTCCACTACTTCTTCCGTCGTTACTGTATAAGATGGAGCTGGAAGTTCATGGCGACGATCCTGTAGGGTACCATAGTTGACAAAATTATCAATTACACTACAAAAAAAACACATTGACTCAAAAAATTTATTGGGGACTAACCTCAAAAAAACTTGTACAAGAGAACTAAATAATTCCTACTGTTTGAGAGTGGTTTCACTCCCAATTCTGTGACTACCAAACTTACTACGAAAGCCTCTATACGCATTTGTGTAATTTTTTCCTCGGGAATAATAGCACTCAATGAGATACACTTTTTTTTCGACAGTAAGCTCGCTCATTTTGGAAATTATGAACTAGACCCCGGAGTGTCCAAACAGAATTTACCAGGCTCCAAGTTTCCACCTACAACAGCCCGAACCCNATAGCCATCTGGCTCGGATTTTCACATCGTTCATCGATGGTAGCGTGATGCTTCCTGAGTGGTTGGTGGGAGGGAGAACTGTGCTGCTTCCGAAGGAGGGAGACTTGTCTGACCCGGCAAATTACCGGCCGATCACGTGCCTGAATAC
>NW_021680762.1:25390-33039 GCF_001412515.2 Diachasma alloeum
CTTCACCATAACATCTGGTGAGGGTCGCCTTACTTCAGGGTTGGTGCAATTCAGGAGAGGAGTTTTTCAGGGCGATACCTTGAGTCCTCTCTTGTTCTGCATCTCACTGATGCCCCTATCTGTCGCCTTGCGCGGTGTTGGTGGATACCAAGCCGGAAGACCTGGCGATCGGAGGCATCAGGTTAGCCATATATTCTATATGGATGACCTGAAGTTATTTGCCTCAGGAGAGCGGCAACTCAAGCTCCAGCTTGATGTTGTTGCAGTGTACTCACGCGCGGTCGGGATGATCTTTGGGTTGGACAAATGTGCAGTCTTCCACATGAAGAGGGGGAAGGTCNACAAAGTGGAGAAGGAAATATAGGGAAAAAGTTTTCACCTATTCCCATTTTTCAGCCTGCATAATCGCACAATTGCAGTATATATGATACATACATTTTTCATATATGAAATGCGGCAAAAAAAATGCTGTATTACACATATATGTAAGATATACGTAACATATGCGTCTATATGTTGAATATATGTAGCTTATATCCATGATACATTTATTTATATATGTTCCGCATGTATAATTTTCCGTGCAGGCTACCTACCAAACCCTAACGTAATCATCGCTGAAAAACCAATTTTGTTAACTTCAAATATTACCATAGTGTGGACTCGAACCCACGACCTCACGACTACTAATCCGACGTCCTAACCACTAGCCTACCGCGCAATTTGTAAAATCTCCACTTCAAATCGTCCATATTAATTCCACCTCGATTTTTTTCGATTTGAACGTTTTATTATTCGGTTGATAGAGATATTACGTGATTCAACTATATTTGAATCGGTGAATAATAATAATAATAATAATAATAATTAAGGCGTAGGGAGTGTGGGGAACCCATCGCCCGGCATGTCCGCAATAGCCATGGTGGTGTTGGGCTAACCACCCGGCGGCACCTATACCCGGTTCCGTCATCGAGCCGCGGCAGAGCCCCCCACAATCGGTCCCTCTCGGATGGGGACCGCGGATCAGTTGGGAGGGGCGACAGATCTGGATCTAANGTGCTCCAATGGAGGAGGGATGAGCTGAAGCAGTTGGACAGGGATACTCGTAAGCTAATGAACATCCACAGGAGCCTACATCCCCCATCTTCATGTCCCCGTTTATACTTTNGCGCAGCGAGGATACATGGCGCGGATGCGGGACTTGTGGTGTGCTATGCATCCCGAGTATGCACATTTTAGGGCACAGCATCTTCGAGATCAGGCCGGTCGCTTGCGTCGGCAGGGCTATGATTTGCTCGTCGTTCCACGACGGCTGTCGGGTGGTCGTTTCTCTCAGATTTCTGTGAGAAGCGTCGAACCTCAGCCGGAGCAATCTGCCCGTCATAGTGATGAGGTGCCGGGTAGAGCTTCGAGGGATATGGGATCAAGGGGGGAGAGGTTCTCGGGGAAGTTCCGTATTCGGCCTGACGATCTGGCGTTAGAGAATGAGGCACTGGCTGCTGTGCTCTCCCCGAACGTTAGCTTGCTCGACATAACCTGGGCTGTGTATGAAGCAGCGCGCCGTCTAAANCCGCGTGACAGTGGTGGCCGAGGACTACTCAGCCTAGAATCTCTCCATGAGCGCTTGGTCCTCGGCTTGACCTGTGACGTGATGAACGGCTTGGATCCTCTCTTGGAGTGNGTCGAACCTCAGCCGGAGCAATCTGCCCGTCATAGTGATGAGGTGCCGGGTAGAGCTTCGAGGGATATGGGATCAAGGGGGGAGAGGTTCTCGGGGAAGTTCCGTATTCGGCCTGACGATCTGGCGTTAGAGAATGAGGCACTGGCTGCTGTGCTCTCCCCGAACGTTAGCTTGCTCGACATAACCTGGGCTGTGTATGAAGCAGCGCGCCGTCTAAAGCCANCATGACTAAATCTCGGCGAAGAGCGACCATCAAGGAGGCGGAACAGTCCACCTTGCTTCGTCTACACGTTGACAGGCCCATGCATGGCATGTTCTTTCGTTATGTGGAAGAACAGGGCTTGTCCGTCCAGCTGACTTTCTCATTTTTGAAGTCGGCTGACTTGATGTCTGAAACCGAGGGCTTTATTTGCGCGTGTCAAGATAGCGTGATAAACACCTTGGTCTATNCCCCAGTCACTCAGGAGGAAATTCAAGCTGCGCTACGAGGCATGAAGAACCATGCCGCTCCGGGTCCAGATGGCATCAACGCCTTTTGGTAGAAGAAGTTTACCTCAGTTCATAGCCATCTGGCTCGGATTTTCACATCGTTCATCGATGGTAGCGTGATGCTTCCTGAGTGGTTGGTGGGAGGGAGAACTGTGCTGCTTCCGAAGGAGGGAGACTTGTCTGACCCGGCAAATTACCGGCCGATCACGTGCCTGAATACGCTCTATAAACTCTTCACAGGAGTCTTGAATGAGCGTATCTTGCACGATGTACAACCCGTGTGGCGGCAGATTTATGAACAGCGGGGGGCGAAGCGGTCGCTGTCAGGGTGCAAGGAGAGTTTACTCGNGCGTGATAAACACCTTGGTCTATAGGAGCCGTGTTATGGGGTTGCAAGTCCCGGATGTTAGGTGTCGGGCTTGCAAACACTCCCCGGAAACTCTCATGCATCTTTTGTCGGCTTGTCCGACATATGCAGTGACGAGTTATATCCACCGTCATAACGCGGCTTTGAGAGTGTTGTATTACCATCTGCGGCACTCTTATGGGATAGACCGGACGCCGATTCTGCCTTATGCTCCAGGAGATATTGAGTCCGTTGTCGTGAATGAGAGGTGTAAGATTTACTGGAACTTCTCGTTTGCGACTATCAAGCCCGTCGCTGCGACGAAGCCTGATATCGTCCTGTTCGACTTGGAAGACAAAGTCATCTACGTGATTGAGTTGAGGCGCCAGCCGAGAGCAATATATCTGCGAAGGAAGAGGAGAAACGGCTCAAATACCAGCTGCTCCTGTTTGAGCTGCGTCAGTTGAACCGCGGGTTTAGGGTCAAGCTGATCGTCCTGATCATTGGCTCTCTTGGCGGCATGAACCAGTCTTTTATATCTGCGCTTGAGGTGATTCCAGCCTGCAGGCGCAATGCCTTTATACTGGCTGGCCAGATGCAAAAGGCTGTCATTCTTGGGTCCCTTCGACTACTTAGGCATCATGATTCTGGACTGCAGTAGTACTCACCCTCTGGTTGGAGGGAGCGCTACTGCAGAGCGATTAGGACTTGTTTGTGTCGCTTAGCTTGCTGGGTGGTCTTCGAGGTGAAGTCGGAGCCCTCGAGGGTCATCCAGCAATCTCATTCACGAGGGAAAAAAAATAAATAAAAATAAAAAAAAAAAAAAAAATAATAATAATAATAATCATAATTAAAGCTTCGGCTGAGAGCAACACCACAGTGAAAGAAGAGGAGAAGCGGCTCAAATACCAGCCACTCCTGTTTGAGCTACGTCAAATAAATCGGGGATTTAAAGTAAAGTTGGTTGTCCTAATAATTGGCTCTCTTGGGGGAATGAAAGAGTCATTCATATTTGCGCTGAACACCATCCCTGTATGTAGGCGTCAAGCCTTCATTGTGGCTGGCCAAATGCAGAAGGCGGTCATTCTTGGATCCCTCCATCTACTTAGACAGCACGATTCTGGACTGCAGAAGAGCTCACCCTCTGGTTGGAAGGAACACTATTGTAAAGCGATTAGGAAAAGTTTGTATCGCTTAGCTTGCTGGGCGGTCTTCGAGGTGAAGTCGGAACCCTCGAAGATCGTTCAGCGATCTCATTTACGAGGGTAAAGAATAATAATAATAATAATAATAATAATAATAATAAAATTCAAATAGAATTAGAATTTTGAGAGAAAAAATTACCAATCGCCCCAGCCAGGATTCGAACCCGGGTCTCCCAGTTACGCGCCGAGCATTCTACCAACTAAGCTACCGGGAACCACGGAAATTCCTCTCTCAAACACCGCCTACCTCCATTAGGCAACTAATAAATTCAAATAGAATTAGCATTTCGAGAGAAAAAATTCCCAATCGCCGCAGCCAGGATAATAAGGCGTAGGGAGAGTGGCGAAACCATCGCCCGGCATGTCCGCAATAACCATGGTGGTGTCGGGTAAGGTATGATACAGGAAGGTATGGTGAAGCTTTGATGTCGCCGACACCGAAACAGGGGACAAGTTCCAATGGAAGCCGCGCGCGGCGCTGTTCCGTCCCTTCCCCTCACGCGGATTAGATCTGCCACCGCACGTCGATTTTACTTGCGTCGCGAGTTCAAATCCCCGTCCAATCAATTTTTTTTTTTTATGAGAGTGAAATCGTATATTTCGTAACGAGTGCAAAAAAGTGGTTTTTGGCGAGTGGGAGGTTTATATCACGAGCCGAAGGTGAGTGATATAATTTCACGAGCCAAAAAATAATCACAATGTGTTCGAAAGTTACTTCTCCGATACAGCGTGATGAAAATAAAATTTTGTGTTCAATCGAGAGGAACAGAATTAAAAAATGTTGAGATGAAAATTATATGATTCTCAGCAAATAGTTCCATGGGTCGAGCGGTAAAGATTGACTGAGAGTCATGTCGACTAGACGATTGAAATACTAATTAGAAGGAAGAATAATTAACATCAGAAGTCCATTCAATTAATTATTCCTCTTCTCTTCAGTGAAGCTTAATAGGGAAGAATTGGGAGGGATGGGATTACGATAACGAGAATCCTAGTTTGAAATATGTTTTTTAATGTTTTCTTCTATGAACAAGTTTTGAAAAAGATACGAGGGTCATAATGGTCACGAGGGGTGAAATAAATGAGGTACAAGGGCTTTCAAGAGCCACAAAAGAAAAAAAAAGTCCCAACTATTCACTTACGCACCTCACACAAATAGCAATCGTTCTTTGACACTTGATCACTCGGTAGCAAATCACCGCTTTTTTCCAGCTATTGTCGTCGCTTCTCAATTCTGTTCACACTGGGAAGGGAGAAAAAACGATAATTATCCCTAGAAGATGCTTTGCAATTTATAATTGCACACGATTTAACCATTTTGCATGAATCAACTCGCAGATGAGGGGAAACGTAAGTCGACCGGAACGCCGCTTCTGGCGCTCCGGCGAACTTGTCCCCTGTTTTCTGGCTTCATCACACCTGCTTGTATCATACCTTAGTGTCGGGCTAACCACCCGGCGGCACCTATACCCGGTTCCGTCATCGAGCCGCGGCAGAGCCCCCCACAATCGGCCCCTCTCGGATGGGGGCCGCGGATCAGCTGGGAAGGGTGAACGATCTGGATCCAATGGTAACAACACGGCTGTACAAAGGATTAGGTGGATGGAGGAACTCAAGGAGGACCTCATGCAATGTTGGCTACAGAATAGCGAGCCGGCGCAAGTAGGCTACATGGCGAGAATGCGGGATTTGTGGTGCCGTATGCACCCTGAGTTCTCGCATTTCTCAAGTCAACATCTGAGAGATCAAGTCAGCCGCTTGCGTCAGCAAGGATATGAGTTACTGCTCGTTCCGCGGGGGTTGATGGACCTTCCTCCTCTTCAGGAAGAAGCTGGTACACAGCCGGAGCAGCCGACCCAACAGAGAGATGAGGAGCCTGAGAGGGCTCCGATAGGGATAGGGACAAGGTGGGAAAGAGTCACGGGGAAGTTTCGTCTCCAGCCACAACAGCTGGCAGTGCAGAATGAGGCTCTGACAGTGGGGCTCTCACCGGACATCAATTTGCTCGATCTGAACTGGGCTGTGTATGATGCGGCTCTCTGTCTGAAGCCTCGAACCCCAAGAGTGGGGTCATTTGAGGGGAAAATGAGGAGACGCATGGCACAGATCCAGGGTAAGATCGAAGAGGCACGGAAGCAAGCGTCGCGCATTCAGTGTATGATGGACTTTGTCAACAGTGGTAGGGCTTTCACGGCCCGCATTCGCAGAATATCTGTGAATTTGCGAAACTACCATCACACACTGAATAAGCAAGTCCTACTCATGATTAAGGAGAGATTTGTTGAGAAGGTGCGCGTTCTGGGGACTACGAAGCGGTCTCTAGAGAAGCGGTTGCGACGGGTGGTCGAAAATTCTGTCTTTCACTCCGACCCCAATCGCTGGTTCGATCCACCCGCGCCTGCACCGGATAAGATGCCTTCACTCGAGCGGGTTGAAGAGTTCTGGGGGAGTCTCTATGGTCAGGCCCCCAATCTCATGGTGGAGACTCCAGTCCTCAGGGAGTTTCGCGCGTTTTGTCGTGTACATCGTCGGCAGCCCGCGGAATTCTCGAGAATCACTCAGGAAGAGGTTCGATCTACTTTACGAGGTATGAAGGACCACGCCGCTCCGGGTCCTGATGGCATTAACGCCTTTTGGTGGAAGAGGTTTACCTCTGTTCATGACCATCTGGCCCGGATATTCACGGCATTTCTCGATGGTAGTGAGCTTATTCCTGAGTGGTTCGTAGAGGGGAGAACTGTGTTACTCCCCAAGAAGGGAGACTTGTCCAATCCGGCGAACTATCGGCCGATCAGGTGTTTGAATACACTTTATAAGCTCTTCACCGGTATCCTGAATGAGCGTATCCTCCATGATATGCAACCAGTGTGGCAGCAGATACATGAACAGCGAGGAGTGAAGCGGGGACTGTCAGGTTGCAAGGAAGGTCTGCTTGTCGATCGCTGCGTATTGGGCGATTCGAGGCAGTACCATCGCAATTTGTCAGTTGCCTGAGTCGACTATCGCAAGTCATTCGATTGCACGAGTCATGAACTCATTTTCCTACCATTGGATTGCCTTGCGGTAGAGGACCACATAGTGAGGTGTATCAAAGATCTTGCAGCACTTTGGAGAACGCGCTTCACCATAACATCTGGTGAGGGTAAGCTGACTTCGAGGTTGGTGCAGTATAGGAGAGGAGTCTTTCAGGGTGATACTCTGAGTCCTCTATTATTTTGCATCTCACTATTGCCGCTATCTGTTGCGCTGCGTTGTGTTGGAGGGTACCAAGCCAGAAAAACCCGGTGATAGGAGGCATCAGGTCAGTCATGTGCTTTACATGGATGATCTGAAGTTATTTGCCTCAGGAGAGCGGCAACTCAAGCTTCAGCTTGATATTGTCGCAATGTATTCACGTGCGGTTGACATGGGTTTCGGATTGGACAAGTGCGCAGTCTTCCATATGAAGAGGGGCAAGGTTGGTGGCGAGGTGGATGATCTTCAGCTTATGGATGGAAGCGTCATACATCATCTTGGCGCCGAAGCGTCGTATCGATATCTTGGCTTCAATCAGCGTTCCCTAGTGGAAACTGTGGGAGTCAACGAGACTCTTCGCGAGGAATATCAGCGGCGGCGCAGGAAAGTTTGGAAGTCCGAACTTTCCGGCAAGAATAAAGTCGCAGCAACGAACAAGTTCGCTGTCCCGGTGCTTCTTTACTCCTTTGGTGTTCTCAAATGGAGTAGATTTGAGCTGGAGCAGCTGGACAGAGATACTCGCAAGCTGATGAACATTCATAGGAGTCTCCATCCACGTTCTTCGACTCTGCGGTTGTATTTTCTACGAGAGTGTGGACGAGGACGAGGACTTCTCAGTTTGGAGGCTCTCCATGATCGTTTAGTCCTCGGTTTAGCTTGTGATGTCATGACTGGTTTGGATCCACACTTGGAG
>NW_021680762.1:33064-97829 GCF_001412515.2 Diachasma alloeum
TGGAGGACGAGGACTTCTCAGTTTGGAGGCTCTTCATGATCGTCTAGTCCTCGGTTTAGCTTGTGACGTCATGAATGGCTTGGATCCACACTTGGAGTTCGTGCATGATCATGAGCTCCATGGGGTTCAAGCCTTTCTATACAAGGCAGCGGATATGGCAGGGGCTTCCCTTGATTTGGAATTTCGTCGCGGGCGGGATGGCCAGTTAACTAGTGATTCATTAGCCATCATGGCCAAACCTCGGCGTAGAGCGACCAACAAGGCGGCGGAGTAGTCCACTTTGCTCCGCCAGCACGTTGATAGGCCCGTGCATGGTACATTCTTCCGCCATGTGGAAGAGTAGGGTCCTTCCGTCCAGCTGACATTCGCCTTCTTGAAGTCAGCTAGCTTGATGTCCGAAACTGAGGGTTTCATCTGCGCATGTCAGGATGGAGTGATAAACACTCTTGTCTATCGAAGTCGTGTTATGGGGGTGCACGTTCCGGATACTCGATGTCGGATTTGCAAGCAATCCCCGGAAACTCTGATGCATCTTTTGTCGGCTTGTCCGACTTATGCAATCACGATTTATATCCACCGTCATAATGCGGCTTTGAGAGTGCTGTATTATCATTTGCGGCACTCTTATGGGATAGACAGAAGGCCGGTGCTGCTTTACGCTCCAGGAGATATTGAGTCCGTTGTCGTGAACGAGAGGTGTAAGATTTATTGGAACTTCTTGTTCGCGACTGTCAAGCCAATCTTTGCGACGAAACCTGACATCGTCCTCTTCGATTTTGATGACAAAAATGTCATTGAGTTCTCAGCTCCGGCTGAGAGCAACATCACAGTGAAAGAAGAGGAAAAGCGGCTCAAATACCAGCCACTCCTGTTTGAGCTATGTCAAATAAATCGGGGATTTAAAGTAAAGTTGGTTGTCCTGATAATTGGCTCTCTTGGGGGAATGAAAGAGTCATTCATATTTGCGCTGAACACCATCCCTGTATGTAGGCGGCAAGCCTTCATTTTGGCTGGCCAAATGCAGAAGGCTGTCATTCTTGGATCCCTCCATCTACTTAGACAGCACGATTCTGGACTGCAGTAGAGCTCACCCTCTGGTTGGAGGGAGCACTACTGTAGAGCGATTAGGAAAAGTTTGTATCGCTTAGCTTGCTGGGTGGTCTTCGAGGTGAAGTCTGAACCCTCGAGGATCGTTCAGCGATCTCATTTACAAGTGTAAAAAAAAATTATAATATAAATATTGATTATACTAATAATTATAACAATGATGATTAATTTTGAATGACGATTCTTCTTATTTTCGTGATAATTAGTGAATAACATGTGACTTCAATACCTACAATGCTACAATTTTATTTTTACGATTACAACCTTAAAATTTTATCCTTAAAATTCCACTCTTAGCATTCTCATTCCCTCACAATGTCACCCTTATGATTTTTCGTCTCTTTCCATTATTACGATTTAATCCTTACAATGTTACTCTTCAGATTTTACCCTTATGATTCCACCCCTATCATTCTATTCTCTTCATATTACCCTTCCGACTTAACCCTTACAATTACAGCAACGGCTGGAGCCCAATGACCAAGTCCCGGGCCACCGCTGGCTGGGGCTTGGTTATCGAGCTCCAGCATATCACTGGTCGGCCAAGGCTGGGCCACATCTGTCAACCAAGGCTCGGTTACGCGTACTTCCCCCGAGGCTCTGGTCCTGGTCCCCAGTGATGTCCGAACCTCGCTCCAAGCTTGGGCGCCCAGGCTTGGCAAGCCCAGGCTTGTGCCCCACTTGGCCTGTTTTTCCAACACTGCCATTTCATACCTGTGTATGATTCTTCATATAATTCTCAACATGTCGTGAGTTGAAAACCATAAGTGTTCTTCTAATTCTATCAACATACATTTTTCAATTAAATGTTCAATTTTTTCTGTTTTTCAACCGCCTTGCTTCTCCTCTCCTTCCATCAGTCATATCTACTCTCCTTTTCTACTACTCCCTTCCCCCATTTGTGAAATACTTGTGAAAAATGGAAGGAAATGAAAAATTGAAAGAAAATTTTTAAAAAATTTCCCGTTCTATTGAGTGGGTTATTTTGCCGCCATGGTCCATTTTGCCCCACCTTCTCTAAATGAGTCGAATTAGATTAAAAATAAAAAAAATTGCAAGCCATAGAAACAATTCCTTGCTTATTTTGAAAACAAATAATGAAATCTCCCAAAAAAAACAAAAAGAAAGGTTTTCGTAAAGGAAAATTGCCCCAAAAAAGTTTGGTTTGATTCTTACTGGAAGTAAAAATTTAAAAAAAAATACAAAGAAAGGAAAAAAAGCGAAATAAGAAATGCCGAATGCATGGACATAGTATGCAGTCAGAATTCTATGAGGAAAATAGTTTCAAATTGAATAAAATTAAAAAAAAAATCTCTATGAAATAGAAAATTAATAGCAGGACCAATGTTCTTGACGCGGATGTTCAACTCATTGTCTAGTATCAATCTAATTCTCCATCTTCTGATCCGCGCCAAGGATGTTGTTCCTCCTTCTACCAATTTTTTATTCCATAGCGAATTTTTGAAGTTCGTGTTCGATTTGAAACTATTTTCCTCATAGAAATCTGATTGCGCACTACGTCTGTTCATTCGATATTCCTTACCTCGCTTTCTTTTTCATTTATTTCTATTTTTAAAAAATTTCTGCTTCCCAGTAGGAACGAAACAAAACTTTTTCTTGGCGCAGTTTTTTTACGAAACATTTGTTGTCATTTTTTTAGGTACTGTTTTTCTCTGCTTTGCACCTCTGAGTTTGTAAGAGCTCCAAAAATAAGAATTTGTTATTGTTAGGAAATTTTCTGAACTTACTGATTGAAAAAAACAAAATCAAAACAAGGGTAGGCCGCGACCACAGATAACCGTTTAAAACTTTGTTTTTGAGTGGTCCACGCCGAAATACATAGATGCATAGAAAACAATTTTTTTTTCGAAAAGCTGAGAAAATTTCCGACAAAATCTAAAATCGATCCAAATAATTTTTCGTTATTCTTACTGGCTCGTAATAATTGAGTTAGCGAACTCCGGTTTCGTTATTTTTCTTCTTTTGCACTATACTTCGCAAGAAAGAATAGAAATAGTATATTACAGGTCAAGCACCATAAAAAGATTCGTTGACGAAATGAACTTTACCCACGCGAGCCGAAGGCGAGCGACGATGACGTTCGTTTCGTCCGTTCATTTTTACGGTCTTGTACGGTATTTTTGATGCTTCTGTGTGGCAAATTCACGCCCGCGAAAAATTTAACCTGCGCGGAAGAAGTGAATTTGCTGCGCAGACGCATGAAAAAAAAATTAATTTTCAGGCAATTTTCCATACACACAATTGGCAGATTCGTTCATATATGATTTATATATGTCCTCATAGAAGTCGTGCAATGATTTTTTTCTAAAACACAATTGCGGACGATTATTTACAAGGCGTCAATTCAAATACGAGCTTTTTTCGTCATGTTGCGGCTGGGGAAATGTGAACCTGACTGTGTTGAAGACCATTTGAAGTCAAACCAACGGAGAAGTGGGGAACGACAGTGTCAGTGACCTCGGCGAGAAATACCTCAGGCAACGGTTCAGGTTGCAATTTTCTTTCTCTCGTTTTAAAACAACTTATATACATCACCTGTTTCGCACCTGCCTTTTTTTCATCCTGTTTCTCTTTGTTCGCTCTCTGTATTTATTACATTCACTAGGTAAAATTGATGCGATGGAAATTAATGATTGCTCATGAGAAGAAATATATTCTTCGATGAAGTTGCTTGATAGTCTCCGGTCTTTTCACATTAGTGGAGAACATAAGTCTTAGCATTATTCATCTCATTTCTTTTTATTTCTATATGTGGTTTAACTGTATATTCAAATGTTTATTTGAAAATTCATCAGGTTAAGAAGCGATTAATTCAAATCTTGAATTGAGGATTTTCGTTGCTTGAGTTGAATTTTAAAGGGACATTTTCTACTGTTGGCCATTCTCCCTATCCTCAATTCCGATTTTCTTTCAATCTGTCTTATACCCCCCACTTTTTTCTCGGCTCCTCTTCCAATTCGATGTAACGATTTAATTTGATCTCTAGTTGAATTTTTCTCTCGGGGAATTCAAATTAACTGAATGCCTTTTTTTCTTCATGGCTCACCCAGGAAGAGGACTCTAATTGGTCACATGATTAGTTTATTCTTCGCCAACCAAAAGAAAAGGGAACAATAGAATAGAAGGAGATAGCAGGGATAAAAGTAACAAGGAGATGGACAATATTTATAAAAAAATGGGACGTAAAAGAATGAGACTTCGATCAGCATAATCGTCGACCTATTGTGATTGTCTATTAGAGTAGTCCTCACAGAGAACGAACCCAGTGCATGATACATTTATTCTCTACCTCCAGTGACTCCCAACCTATTTTTATTTGGGTTAAAATGTTTTGAATTATTTCATTTCCTTCTTTCATCTTGAATTCTCTTCGGCGTTGAAAAGTATTGCATTACACCGTAGCATATTTTACTGCATGATATTGAAGCATCAACTATGCTCAAAATCATCGTAAATTTCAATTATATATATTTAATCAGGGATCAGCATTAACCATTACTTTGTTAATGATTACACCTCAGGTTACAGGTCATCATTGTAATTCATTAATCCTGGCCACCAATTTTTCAATTAGAAGGCAAATCTCCAATCAGGAGCTAAAACTCTTGAATATTCAATCGATATTCATAATGATAATATGCTTGATTACTGAATAATTCGTCAATCGTAAGCAGGGTTCGGAAGTAATGATTACTTTCGTAATATTTTAAGCTCTAATTAGAATTACACCGTCAATTTTCTAATTGAGATTCTTCATTCTTCGGTTACTTCATTAATCTGTAATTGAACTAGTAAACTGAGTGATAAACGAGTGAACGTCAATTGCAATGGAAATATTTGGTGTACAAATTAATAAGGTGCTTTTTTCCATGAAAATCAGAGTTTGTTACAGAAAAACAAAAAGACATTTAACGGTCGGAATATTCCCCATTATTTTCGATGACTTTATTCCACCTCAGTGACAACTGACGAATTCCTTTGCGAAAGAAACTTGGCGGTTTTAACTCAATAAATTCATCGATGATTTTTCAGTCCTCGTCGATTGTTTTAAAGTGCTCATCAGCTAGGTGGTGTTGAAAAGACTGAAATAGGTGGTAGTCGGATGGGGCGAGATCAGGCGAGTAAGCCCCGTGAGGGAGAACCTCCCATTTTAATTCACAGATACTATCCTTAGTCGCTTTGGCGACATGCGGTCGAGCGTTGTTATGTTGGAGAATCACTCGTCTACTTCCGCTGCCAGTATATGGCCTCTTCTGTTCCAATGCATCATTCAAATGAATAAGCTGTTGATAAACCTTCGCAGTAACAGTTTGGCCAGGTTTAAGTAACTCATAATATATCACACCCTTGATATCCCACCAGATACTCAGCATCACTTTTCTTGCATAGACATTAGGTTTCGGAGTCGATGTTAATGGTTCGCCGGGATTCACTCACGATTTTTTGCGTTTAGGGTTGTCGTATAACACCCACTTTTCATCGCCCGTAATGATTTTGTATAAGAAATCTTTTCTTTTAAATCGAGTGAACAGAGATAGCGCCGTCTCCAGTCGTCGCTCCTTATGTTCGGGGCTCAGATCATGAGGAACCCATCTACCCTCCTTTTGAATTTTGGCAAGTTGATGTAGGTGATGAGAAATGCATTCTTGAGTCACTTCGAGTTGTAGTGCAAGCTCTGTTTGGCTTTGAGCAGAATTTTCAGCCAAGAGTTCGAGTTCTTCATCGCCGAATTTTTGCGGTTGACCCGGCCATCCTTGATCCGACAGATCGAAATCTCCGTCTCTAAACCTCTGGTGCCACATTTTACACGTTTTATGTGTTACAACGTTTTTTCCAAGAGCACTATAAATCATTTCAGTAGCCTCGGCAGCATTTTTCTTTAATTGAAATGCAAAAAGAATGCAGTGCCTCAAATGTTGCTTATCGACAGACATCGTGTTTACTACTATTTTTTAAAGTTATGTAAGAAGTATTTACTGCTTCGGTAACTGAATTCTACCAACATACAAAATATTGAAATATTAATTTTTTGGACGCAATTATAAATCGCGAAATATAGGGGCATCTTATTAATTTGTACACCTAATAATTACCATTGATCATGTAACCAATAATCAGAACCGCAAAGAATTTCATTATTTTATCGAATATCAATATGAATAGCATACTATTCATATTGATATTGATATTCACTCTTACAATTAATCATTAATGACGCTGAGTGATTCATAGATCATTAGAAAATGATAAATCGTAAGTGAGAATTATTCAATTTTTTTATTATTCATCAATTTGAATGAGGAATTTATCCATTATTTTGAGTACCTTCCATTGAATTAATTCCAATTGATTATTCAATTATTGTTTCATTGGAAGATACAGTTATCCATTTCCAAAATTATTCGTCAATCGCGTTTAAAAAATTTCGATTACTGAATCAATGCTTAACGTGAAGTCTTAATTACTCAATTACTCGCCAAATGATAATTCAAAATGTGTAATTTTTTGAGTATCGAATCTGTTATGTCCGGAGAAAGATTTTAGCGTCGAAAGGACATGTTGCAATTGTCAAATTAAAATCAAAGCTAAAATTATTAGATTTTATAATTATTGGACGACGCAAAGTTTTATACTCTTACCTTTCTCTAAAATATAAAGGAAAAGGGTTTGATTTAGGCATAGGGCTTGAGTTGAGACTAATTTCTAATCAAGAAATTTGGAGTTGTAATGGGAATCAAATTTGAATTTAAATATATTTTGTATAACTATTCGGTTTACAAAAACATAAGCGTGATTTTACAGAAATCTATGTAGCTAAAATTCCTATCCCTGGAATGATCTGAAGGATTCAAATGTAGGTTTACAAATTTGGTTACTCACAATTCGGTCTGTTATTTATGAATTATTCGATGTGTTTGTAGATCCCTGGGTAAATCCGTAATTTCCTCACCAGCAATTAGTCGCGCTAAAGGCTATTATGGATACGTTCACGGAAACACTTTCTTCTACTCGTTGATATTCTAATGAATTTTGACAGTTGAATTTTAAAATTTTAAGAGTTTATTTGAGACTATCCACAACGCGTCACAATAAACGAATCCCTTATTTGTAAGAAAAGTCACCACTCTCGATTAAAAAATTTTATTCCCGGATAATTTTAATTGTTCGTAACTTACTATTAATTCAGTACTATCCCGCGTAATTAAAGGAAGGATTGAAAAACTGGACCGATTAAATGAACTATTTCCACCAGAATTGTCACTGCTCTGTCGCTGCTTCAAGACTGTTTAATTTTGATTTTTCTGACATTTTTAAATGAATTTTGGGGTCACTTGTCACATGGGCTCCAACGAGTCCATTTTTAATTGGTGGAAAATGTCGTATGAATTTTTCCACTCTTTTGATTTTCATGGGGAAGTAGTTCATTCGGTTTTTGGGGTTTCAATTAATCGCTTTTTAATCGTTCTTTCGCGTGCGAATCTTACTATTGGGTAATTGGGGCATGCTGAGTGTGCCATTTCATCACTTTTGAACTCGATTGCAATGTCTTTGGAATTTTTAATTGAGTTCAAGTGATGAAATGTTCTCAACTTCGTTTACAATTGTGGGTTTGGTTCTTAATTATTTCACATAAAATTATTCTAGCCTTAAAGTTTTCTGGTACAAAATTTTGGACATTACAAATCATTTTGTAATTAGCTACAACAATTGACACATTGCTACATAAATCTCTAACTTAGGTACAACTTCCCTTCTCACCCCCAATTTGTTAGTAAAAATTCGCAATTTCCCTTAGTTTTGGAGATATTCATGGAAAGCTCACCAACGAGCTAAGTAGACTACGGAAGGGGGGATGCTGAATTCTCGATGTACAGCCCCCTCCCATGGTCTACTTGGCTCGTTGGTGAGTTTTTCAAGGATATCTCCGAAACTAAGGGGGGTAGCGAATTTTTACTGAAACATTGTGGGCAGAGGGGGGGGGGTTGCGCATTGAGAAACTAATACAACTTCTCAACTCCCCTCAGAAGTAATGTAATTTGTTAAAAAAATGCCATTTTTCGAGGTTTTTAAAGAATTTTATTCAGAAATCTAAAAAGAAAACCGCTCAGACAATGATGTTCCTAATCTACTAAGCTCTAGGTTGCCTGAAAACGCATCGATTGCGTGAAAAAATTTTGAATCGGGTCGTTTTTTCCAGTGGAATCATTGGGAAAACTTATTCTCACACATGCACTGTGACGTGTTATATTCCGTCCCAAATAGCATTTCTTTATTCGACCGTTTCGCGTGTGGGTTTTTAATTTAAAAATCACCAGACGGGAAGTCACCAACCGACAGCGAGAGTCACGAGAGAGGTTCAGTATATTTTGTTAATTATTTTGTTTTGTATTGCCTTCTGTATTGTTTGGATCGAATCTGGTGCCGACAGCGTGGGACTGAGGTGGCAACGTCTCCGGGAATCGTCGAGAGACTTCGGAACACTTCGAGTTCGTGATGAGAATCTCATGGGTTTTCGGATTGCCAGAGGTCGCCAGCTCTCGGGCAACTCTAGGGGAAACGTGACGTAGGAGCCCAGCTGGTTCAATGTGGAAGCGGAAGTGAAGGATTTCACCAAGATCAGAAGGAGGTTGAGTTGAATCATCCTTTGGGGACAGAATGGTCTGGAGAATGATTTGGAAGGATGTCAGAGGACATCTGGATTTATTTGATACTCTGGGATAAATTGTTTTTGATTAAATAACGTCTGAGAAGTCACTGCGCATGCGCCGACGGACTTGGTTCGGCCATATCAGCGACAGAATCTAGTTGTTTGGGAATTGATTGGAGGAGTGAACGGAACGAGCCGCCAATGAGCGTCGTTGCCGCGTTTTCACGGTCCAGCGTGGTGTCGCTGGGAAAACGAACCTAACTTCCCGTTTGGTGGTTTCGCCATACGTTGTGTTTGATCAATTTGTGGAGTTCGTTTGCGTCAATTTCGGAGTTTTGGGGAGCCTGAAGGCGTTCTGGAAAGAGAAACAAACCTGTGGAGGAAGCCCCGAGTGGATTTGTCTGGAGGAAGGTCCCGAGGACTCGGATTTGAGGAGTTTTTGGAGACGTTTTCCGGAGACATCGAGGTGGACTGCTGGGTGAGCGGGATGGCTACAACTCTGTATGACGCACCTGTGTGAATTTGTCGTGAGTAGGACTCTGGCCAATTTTAGAGTTTTGAATAGATGTTCTGTGCATCTTAGTCCCGTAGGACTTTTAGAGTTTCGAAATAATTGCCGGATAGTGTCCTAGTCACTCTGATCAGTAATGGATTAGTGGGTCTCTTTTGTCTCTCTCTCGTGCGTGTATGGAATTATTGTGTTTGATCATTCGATTTCGGTCGTCTTGCGACATTGAGTCATTTCGTAGAGTTTCGGGCTCTCTTGTTTCATGTTGCGAGTGACAATTATTTTATGAATAGTTTATTTTTGAAATGATGCTTGGAAAACTAGTTAGCGTTGCGTCTAAATGAATTTGTGTTAGACGAACACTCTCTTTGTCGGTTAATATTCAGTGAAGGACATTGAACGTAGGTCTTTTGTATCTCGTGACCTTGCTTCGTTTCGCTGGCCCGCTGTCTTGAGTTTTCGTAGTTGTTTCGGACAGCCAGCTTTACTTGTCACGTAGACGAATTTTTGGGTTTCGATCGTTCAGTGTTGTTTAATCTACATGATTATTTTTGACAATATTTTGATTCTGTTTTTTTTTAAATTTTCTCTTTGACATTGTTGATTCTTGACTGTTTGGGATGGTTAGATCTTTCAATTTAACTATCGGAATCTCTTTTGACTAAATTGACTAAGTATCTTACTTCTTTATTTTCTTATCAGAATTCTTTATGCCTTGGACAATTGTAGAATCCGTAACTATCGAAGCCTCATGATCGTTGATCGATCGAAATACCCCAAAGGGGGTTTTTCAAAGAAATTGATTTGTTTTATTTGTATCGAGTCATCTGAGCCTGATTAAATATTGTGATTTTTCCCCCACAATTTTGAGTTGAATTCATTTATTCGGTCAATACCTAGTCATAGTTTAATCTAAGCTTCGCCAGTGACCTTCACGCCGTTCTTCGGTCTAAGTTAGCAGGAGGTCGTTTCGAAGCTTGGGATTATTTTGGAAATTTTGATTTCGGTTGTTCGTTTCGTTCCAGTGGTCGTTCTGGTAATAACGACCTGGCGCTCGACTTATTTGTTGTTTCAGGGTTGTCGTACCTCGAAGGGCTACGTAGTGGATCGAGGGTTCCGTGAACCTCAGGAAATTACGTCACAGCACACATACACGGAGAGAAGAGCCATGGGAAAGAGTCCCATATCAAATTTACGACTTGTATGTATTTCTAAAATTTAGGAAGCTTTACTATGCTATGGTAATTATTCCTATGGGGTATGGTATTACATACTATGGGCCATGGTAAGTCTCTCGATGGGAATGAAGCCTATGAACATAGGAGAAATTACTATATTGAATAGTACCCTCTACCATGTTACAGGGTAGAGTGTACTATTAATTATGGTAAAGGGACCCATAGTCGTTTGGTAAAGTTTACCATAGTTTATAGGAGAGATTACCATGCACTATGGTAACATGACCTATATTATATGGTAAAACGTGAAAAAGTCATAAAATGTCACGAATATAAAAGATAATGATCACTAAACTATATCATGATAATGATGAGTATAATCAGATAGAAATTTCAAGTGGGATATATATTTATAAATTTTTTTCTTCTCGTATACCCTTTTGGGTCTTGGCGATTTGTTCCCTTCCCACCCCCCAACTACCTGCACTGCATTCGCCGAAGGACAAGGGAAAACCTCATTTGAGGGAAAAACCTGCCCAGGTACAGTCGTCTCTTGCGAAACTCCCGCTCGACAATGAAACCGTGAGATTTAGAGTGTCACAAATTTTGGCCCCCTCAGCCGAGAATCGAACCCGGGTCTCTCGCATGCCAATCCCACACTCCAACCACACAGCCACCGCCGTCGGTGATATACATTTATATTTAACGTATTTGGTTTCGACGCTGTTTCAATAATTACAGAGTTTTTTTGNGGCCCCCTCAGCCGAGAATCGAACCCGGGTCTCTCGCATGCCAATCCCACACTCCAACCACACAGCCACCGCCGTCGGTGATATACATTTATATTTAACGTATTTGGTTTCGACGCTGTTTCAATAATTACAGAGTTTTTTTGTATAATGTGGGATTCTTTCCTATCAATAATCATCAATATACCTAGATTAATCATATCGAATATCGTAAGGATCATATTTAACAATAACATATTTACATCAGTATTTTAATATCAGAATATACATATCTACAGAATAGTGGGATTTTTTGCCCCAAATTTTACCTAATCATTGGAAGAATTTTTGGCGTTACGGTGCTATAAAAATTATTAAAAAATTCAAATGTGAGTAATTAAACTTAACAACTTTGCATGAGAATTTAGACCCAACGTTTCGGAACGTATTGCTTTTCATTCCCGGAGGTAGCTATATACTATAAGATACAAAATTCCATTTGTCGAAATGTCAATGTCGACCACCTCTTATCATTTATATCAATTTCATAGGGTTGGAAATGTCTTTCAAAGGAGTATTCTTGTAATTGTTGAGTAACAAGAATAACTTGATTATTTGGCTCTAGGATTACGATATTGATCAAATGTAATTGAGGACCAGCCTCGGTCGGCATCATCAATATTACGTTTTCCCTGATATTATGTCCCAAATAATTGAGAGAGCTTACTATTGGAATATCTTCAGATCGATTGGATGCCAGAACTGGCAGAAAATGACGATAATTTGGATTATATCTTCTCTTGTCCCTTTTCCTTCCTCTTTTACCTCGTTTAGGGCATTCAGCGCGTCCTTCCTAAAGCTCTCCAGCAGTGCTTCCAGTCTTCCTGTGCCGCCCGGTTTTGTATCCTTCGGCGATCCTTCTTTTCTTTTCTTTTTATCCTCTTCCTCCAACTCACTACTACTCTCCTCTTTACTCCGATTTCTCTTCCTTTTCTCTCTCTCTTCTTTCCTCCTCACCGCTTCCTTCTCCCCCTCCTGCGACTTCTCCTTGCTCCACAAATCCTGCACCGACTCACTTCTCTTACCTCTCAGATCTCCCTCTAATTTCTCCCTTAGTAGCCTTTGTGCACTGGGCAGTTTTCCCCTTCTCCTTCTGAATTGTATTTCCTTTCCCCCCTTCGCACTCGAATAATCACCCGCCCCTCCCCTTTCCCCAACCGAATACTTCGAACCATCTCCCTCCGCTGATTCATACAACGACTCGTCTAAACTCTTCTCCCCCTGTTTATCCGTCTCTACTTCCTCACCGCCTCCTCTGTCCCTCCCGATCAGCTGACTCCCCACTCACCAGCGTTCCCGCGAAGTAGCTCATTCTTCCTACCTTACCTATCTACCTCACTCTTCTTTACCTACCTTCTCCTTCACCCCCCTTCTCCCTATTCGCTGGCCTTTTTTTTCTACTTCGTGCACTTCGGACCACTAGGTCCATGGCAAAACAATCTTTACGGACCCGTAAGTGACACTAGGTATAGTCGCCTCCTCGAAATTAATCTAAGCGCTCACTCGGAGACGCATAATTCATTTTGAAGCAATGTGATGGTTGTAGTGGAGTCAATTACGAGCAACCTGCTGGATGTAGTAGAGTCCTTACAAGCAATCTAAACGATTGTAGTGGAAGCAATTTTTTTAAGCACTCTGTTGATTGTAGTCGAGTCTGATAATGGGAGCGACCGGTAATTTTGGATAATTAATTGTGGGTGGAAAAATTAAATTGAACTTTTGTGTTCTCATTTGTAATTAGTCTCCTCGGAAATTCTGAAAGAAATTATTCTCACATGGTTATATCTGTATTAAAATGTAAATTAAAAGGGCAAAAGAATTAATGAGCGTTTGATCAATGCCTGTCGCCGATTGGAAATAAGAGTTTGGATTGAGCGGATTTTTCTGTTTATATTCCGTGTAATAATAGTGATTTGTATAACAACTGAAGCATTCGGTACAAAAATGAGCAAACAAAGGAATAATTAATAAATTTATCAGAATATAAGAATTTGAATAGAAAATTTTCAGAAAAAGTTCATCACAACATTCATAATCATGATACATGATTGTTCTAATATTCAAGTATTTTACATTGTTATTTAATAATTGATTGTAATCAAATAATTGTGAAATTCGATGATTGCTCAGGAAATAGAAATATTTTACATCTTGTGAATAATATAAAAAAACAAGCAGGGGTTCGAGCCCATCCGACAGAAGGCATGTGACCATCACTTTTTGCGTTATTAGTCCTTTTCTTTTTTATATTTCTGCCAATTCCATTGGTAGTAAGCTTCCAAATGGATCCGTAGCAATTCCCTGTCCTTGTGACAGGTGTACAACCGTAACCACATGCTACAGGATGTCTACAGGAAGATATTCAACCTTTTAATGGAATAGATTTGTACAAAAGGTCAAATATCTCCGAAACTCTTCGGCCGATTGCGCCTATCTAAAATTCAAATCTTCAATATTGTAAGAGCTATAATCACACCGAATTTCAACTTACTAATTTCATTTTTTCTCAAAATATCGTGCGTACAAAGATGAAAAAATTTACAAAACGAAAAGGCGGGAATATCTCTGATTTTTTGTATGGACGGGTATATATATTTTGATTGATCTAGATGGTGGCCACCGAGATAAATGTTTTGAAAAAAAAATTGAAATCCGTCCAGTAGTTCATGAGAAATTTGAAGATATATATTTATACAAAAGGTTGAATAACTCAAGAACCGCTCGGCCAATTGCTCCCATCCACAATACCAACCTTTTATGTTATAAAAGCATACAACATTTCAACTATCTATCTCCATTTTTATCAAGTTATCGTGTAAACAAGATTTTTCATAAAAAACGGTAAAACGCCAATGTTCTCAAATTTTGTCAGAACGAATATATGTATTTTGATTGATCTAGATAGAGGCCATTGAGATGAGTATTTTTAAAAAAGAAATATTGAAATCGGTCGAGTAGATTTTGAGATATTGAGGAAAAACGAAATTTAAAGAAGTTGTTATATCTCAGGAACTACTAGACGGATCGGGCTGAAACTGCGTACCAAAGTGAAGCCTACTCATAGTTACCATGAGCCAAAATTTCAGACTCTTATCGACAAATTTCATCGTACTTATATTATGTTGAATTTTGTAATTAAATTTAAAAAAATAAAAAATAAAAACTTGAAAATAAAAAAACAAAAACCTTCGAAAAAAATTATAAATTGATCAATAAAAAAAAATGCCTGAAAAAAATTATGAAACTGAAAAATTAAAAATTGAAAACACCCGACGAAAAGAGGGTCACGTGACGTCTCTCGCGCGGACAGTGTGGTTTGGCAGTCGTGTAAATTAATTTTCACTTTTATTTGAGATAAAGATAAGTACAGTTATTCATCTAGGCGTGGTTAGAGAAGTTTTAGTCCCCAACAAATCATAACCTATTCAGCTGTGTTGGTTGACAAAGTGTGAACGAAGTAAAGGACTCGCAGTATCGGAGCGAGCGTGGACAGGTTAGGTGCGGTTATTACGCACGTGTTGTGACATTAGCTGGTCGTAATTTGTTTTCGCTGGTATCAGTCTTATCGTACTGGTATCAGGTCTCAACCGTGGAAAAGGACAAATTTTTCAGAGGTGCTTAGTGGCATAATACCAATCGGGGAGTGGGGGGGTGTTTTGGAGTGCCAAATCAGATAGTGATCAGGTTATGTACGTTTATTGTGCTCGTGGAGAAGCATTACATTGACACTTTCATCACTAGCCGGTTTTCCAGCGAATTGTCTCCCTGAGAACATGGGTCAGACTCGGGCATGAACAGATTTAGGAAAACAGTTGAAAAGGCATCGCGTACAGTGGAGATTACCTCGGAGTGCACTACTAATAATCTCCCCAACATTGAATGCCCCTTGGGATCCAGACCGATATTTCCCTCAACTCCTCCTCCTAATTTAGCTGGCATTCGATTCTCTACGCCTAAATCCATCAGATACATTCATAATGAAAATTTAAAAGATCGGTTAGACTCAACAATACAGGAGATTGAAGTCTCCAGGCTGAGCAGCACCTCCAGCTCGAACAGCTCGTTTGCTGAAGTAACAGTTTCGGAACCAAAAAAGCACCAAACCCATCGGGCCAAAAGAGGAGAAAGAAAATCTATAGCCGAGAGTCACCTCAAGTCGGTGAAAAAACATAAAAATACTGCAGTTGTTCTCAACCGGACTAGAGGAGTAAAGAGAGAGCGTGTATCAACACCGGCTGATTTATCACCGGATAAGCTAAAAAAACGTAAGCTGGCCAAACTACTAACCCCATTCGAATTCCCAGCTCAGCAAGTTTACGTGCCTTCGGTCGACATTGCTCAGTGCCCCTCCTCCTTATTGCTGAAACGCTCAGAAGACAATCCAAAAATGAACGAGAGGACTCAAGACTGCAGCTCGGACAAAGCGGACAGAATACTTCGGGTAATTGAAAGGATGGAGAAGAAGCTCAACTCAATCTCCAGTGACGTACAGAATGTGGACAGAAAGTCGGAGCAGTTCAGCTCCCTATACACTGCTCTGAAAGATCAAATCCAATCAAATGAAAAGAAAAACGAGGATCGCTGGAGGAAAGTGCATCTTAGGTTGGCGAAATTAGAGGAGGAATAGACGAAGGGACCCAGCCGTCAGCAGTTAGAGGAGTTGAGAGGGGAAATTACACTGAATGTCCAGGAGAGGATCAAAGCTGATATCGGAAATAGTGTCTCTGCCGCTCTAACTTCTGCAGACGACGACCTGGCAAATAACATGAACAGAACCCTAGAAGCGTTGGACCTGAATGAGAGAAAGATTAAAAAGCTAAATCTGGTAATTTCGGGACTCAGGGATGAGCGGGTAGACCTGGAACAGGCGGTGCGTCAATTTCTAGAAGTTAAATTTGCACTCAGAGACGAAATGACAGTAGTGCATCTTGATGAAGCTCCTTCTAGGCAATTGTAACGTGTAAGGACTGGGACGCGAAAATGAAAATCCTGTAAAAGGGTGGCCTTAGCAAATATCAAGATCTTCATAGACGCTGACCTCACGCAGCGTGAGAAAAAAATTGCTGCAAAACTGAGAGCTGTTGCTAGGGGAAAGCGGGCTGAGGGTCAGTGTTCGGCCGGGATTCCTGAAAATTCAAATTAACGACCAGTGGTATAAATGGGATGAGTTCAGAGACAAGCTAATGGCCGTCGCATCCACAGTATCGATAAAAGATAAATACTCCAGACCACCTGCCTCTACTATCTCCAAGACTGTCGAGAATCCTCGCGGTCCGCAATCCTCAACTAACATTACCTTTTGGAACTCAAATATTCTGCCCTGGCAGAATAAACCAATTCCTAGAATCCACGGTCAGCGATATTGCTGCATCAGTGAAACCTGGCAAACAACGACGCCCTCTGCAATCGCCAAGCGCTGGGATACTTTTCATCAAGTATGGGTTGCAGCGGTTAAGGATCTATTACTGGGCAGAGGTAGTGGTGGGCTGGCCTCGTTCATGAAAAAGGAAGCCGCTAGATGCTCGGTGATGGTGTCAGATGAGTGCTGGAGCTTCATGGAGATTGACCTAGGAGGGGTGGTGTGCATCGTGGGATCTGTGTACCTGAGTTTCAGAATCAATGTACAAGAGACCTTTTCGAGATTTCAAAGGACATTGGAAGATATTTGTCATAAGTCGGAGGGTAAATTAATTATTGTGGGGGGTGATTTCCATTCCTGGGTGGCCGAGCACAACTCTTGGCCGGAGGAAGCACTGGAAGATTCCTGACTGTTACCAAACAGAGTGTCGCTTCTTAAAAAGAAAATGAGAGAGGTAAATTGTTATTAGAGATTATAGAAAGTTATAATTTCATTGTTCTCACTGGCAGAGTAGTGGGCGACCTACCAGGAAATTTCACGTATGTCTCTCAAATTTTTTTTTCTCTCTAAATTCTAATTCTCTTAGAATTCTTTAATGCCTAAAGGAGGTAAGGCGGTGTTTGAGGTGAATTTGAGAGTGAATTTCTGTGGTTCCCGGTAGCTTAGTCGGTAAGAGTGCCCGGCGCGTATCTGGGAGACCCGGGTTCGATTCCCGGCTGGGTGAAGCGGAAATTTTTTCTCTCTAAATTCTAATTCTCTTAGAATTCTTTAATGCCTAAAGGAGGTTAGGCGGTGTTTGAGGTGAATTTGAGAGTGAATTTCTGTGGTTCCCGGTAGCTTAGTCGGTAAGAGTGCCCGGCGCGTATCTGGGAGACCCGGGTTCGATTCCCGGCTGGGTGAAGCGGAAATTTTTTCTCTCTAAATTCTAATTCTCTTAGAATTTTTTTTTGTGTGGTTGATTTGGTGTGGGTGAGTTATGCTGATGTGCATTTGATCTCTAGTCTGTCAATAAATAATAATATCACTCTGTCTGATCATTTTCCGGTCGAGGTTACTTTTATGTCCTCGTTGAAAGTGCGAGCAACAAATGCGAACGCGAAAAGTAAAAAATCTGAGATCCTCAACTGGGTGAGGGAGAGAGCAATCGATTATCACTTAACCATGGAGCAGTCTCCCAGAATCTCAGTTGATTTTTTGAATGCATCTGTAGATCTACTGTATGACAATTTATCCAAGGCCATCAATGAATGTGCAATTGATCTTAGAATGTGTAAAACAATCATCTCCCCTCCTTCTACTAAAAACAAGAAGGCGAGATGGTTTGACAAGGAATGTTCAGACTCTCAGATAGAAGTTGATAAGCTGTACAAACTCTGGGTTAGTTCTAATTTCGATGAGACAACGAGAATAGAGTTCGTGACAGTCAGGAAAAATCATCGTAACCTCTTGAAGTTTAAAAATCAAAGATAGAATGAAGATATTACTTTTAAATTTTCACAAGATAAAGACCCGGTAAACGTTTAGAGGATAGTCAAATATTGTAAGGGTTTTACTCCAAGGTGTTTTTCGGTTTCGCTAGATCAGTGGACGGAGTTCTACCGATCCGTCTTCTCCCCCAGAACTTGGGATCCGATCGCGTTTCATGGAGTTTTCGAACCTCGTTTAGATGGTCCTATCACGATTGAGAAGGTGATTAGAAGTGTCAAGACCAACAAACCAGGAAAATCTGGTGATGATCTGATAACAAATGAATTCTATAGACACCTAACTCTAAACTGGTTATTATACATCACGGTCTTTTTCAATTAGATTTTAGACTCCGAAAAATTACCGGGGGGATGGGGAAATGTAATAATCACAATGTTGTTTAAAAAGGGAAATAAGACGGATCCGTGGAACTATCGTGGTATCGCACTGATTAACACGATAGCAAAAATCTTCACCTCAATCTTAAAGGCGAGACTGGAATCATGGGCTCTTGAAATGAAAATTATTCCTGAATGTCAGGCGGATTTCGTAAGGGGTAAAAGCTGCTTGGACATCTTTGACCTTTCGATTGCGATCAACCAACAGCTCAGGCTCAATAATAGAAGAGTATACGCCCTCTTTATTGATTTCAAGAGGGCGTTTGACTCAATTGACCATAACAAACTATTGCCATTTCTGTTTGAGATTGGGATGAGCGCGAAATTTCTGAGGATACTTCAGAACATGTACAGTCAGGCAAACCTGAGAGTAAGACAGGGCAATGATTACTCTGAGAGGATCGGAATCACGGAGGGGGTTCTTCAGGGTGAGATCCTGAGTCCCCTTCTGTTTATTCTATTTTTCTCAGACTTGGAGGAGTTCTTTCTGGTCAGGGGAGCGCGGGGTATTTCGCTGGATGCTCACTCTAACGTTCTTGCTCTCATGTATGCCGACGACTTAGTTTTCCTTTCTGAAAATGTTATTCAAGCACAAAAAATTGCAACAATTCAGTAGCGAAGTGATAAAACGGTATAAGTCAATTTTGACTATTGATCAGTTTTCAATGAATATCTCGGAATCTAAGGGAGACAGCGAAATTATTGTTATAACCTTTTTTGTAGAGCCAATTCCCTTAGATTCGGAAATATTCCTCAAAAACTAAACTGGGAGATGAGTCGACTTAAACCGCTTTACCACTTCGCTACTGAATTCTCTCAGAGTATGTCAAACTAAAGGGAATGAATGTAAACGTGAAAGAAACGCAAATTGTAATCTGCAAGCAGGGGAGACCTTCGAATGAAAAATTAGTAATTTTGGATGACAATGTTATTGATGCTGTAAAGTCATATACCTATCTGGGGATAGAAATTGCCGGCTTTGCTCTTGATCTAATAGCGACCAGAAATGCAATTCACAAGGCGAAAATCGCTTGTAGCACAGTTTTAAGTATTCTCGCCATAGGGAGATCTGATTGTTTTACTAGTAATCTCAGAATCTTTGAGAGTATTGTCACGTCTACGCTGTTATATGGAGCCCCGGCCTGGGCGCTTAGATACTCCCACCTCCTTGAGCCTGAACAAGCGTTCTACTTCAGAAGAATATTTAGATTGCCCACAAGTACGCCTGCCTATCTTTTGCGTCTCGAGCTCAACCTGGTACCGGTATAGGTAAGGGTTTCCGCCCTTACCTTGGGATGGATAGTCAAAGTGCTCAATATGGATCAAGATCGTTTACCGTATATCTATCTACGGAGAGAGGTACATCTCTCCTTTAATAGAGTCATCAACAGATCAAGAAGGGGGAAAGTAAATTCTTGAAATATAACTGGGTATGCCAAGTTATTGTCCTGTTGGAAAAGATCGGGGAAACAGACATGTGCAAAATCTGAATGGCGATTAGTGGTGTCCGAGGAAGGAAGAGTTGGTCAGAAAGCTGATACAACACTGAAGAGAAAAGGACCTTCTGTACCTACAAAGATCCTCCTCCATCCAGCTTCAGATTCCTCGGAGCCCCGACGCCGGGCAAACCCCGTACCTGAACATCAGGCTGCCTTGGGCTCACGCATGTGCTCTGGTACAAACTAGACTTGCCAACTCGAGATTCCATTGTTTCGTACTGAAGGGGCTCTCTACCAGGTTCTTCTTCGAGAGCAACTGTAGGGCGTGTAATCTGCCTGAGGGAAGTGTCGACTCGGTTCTCCACTTCATTGTGATCTGTCCGGTTTATGGGAGTTTGAGGAGTCACTAGATTCCAGAACTGTCCTTCCCGGATCCCGTTACAGTGGAGGTGGCTGAGGAGTCTCTAGTCACCCATATTAGTGCCCCCGAGGGAATAGAGGACAGAGCCAGAAGATTTTATTTTTTCTTGATAAATGCTTTGAAGCTCAGAAGCTTTTATTATAGCCTTATGGAGGAGGCGGGAGTGGAACCTGGGGCTGAATAATCTGATTTCTAGCATATGGGCTTGGCGTGGACGACGTGCTCTTGGGTCGCTGGATCTTATTCAAGTAACGATTGTAATGAATTTTATTTGAACACTGATACAATTGAAATGCGCTGTATCTCCCCCCAGATAGGTACTGACATAGAAATACAAACAAGAAAACTACAATCTGTCGAAATTAAGACCAGTTTATTTCGCGTACATATTGTAGAGCTTCTATTGTAGAATCGTTCTACTGACCACATTTGTAATCAGTCAAGATTTTGTATCCCCCCTGTCATAGGGATATGCCTGAGGGCCAGGTATTTGAAATAAATAAATAAATAAATAAATAAATAAATAAATAAATAAATAAAACACCCGACGAAAAGAAAAAAATATATATATATAAACTAAAAAACTGAAAAACTAAAAATCAAAAACTTCTGACGAAAAACTGTAAATCGATTGATTCTAAAAATAATAACCAAAAACTGAAAAATTGAAAATTAAAAACCCCCCACAAAAACATTGACTGGTTAGAGAAATTAAAATTTCAAATTTCAAATTGAAGAAAATTGAAAACTAAAAAAGTAATAATGAAACTGACAAATTCAAAAATAAAAAACTGAAAAACTAAGAATTAAAATCCCCCCTCAAAAAAATTGATTGATTAAATAAAAATTGAAAAAATGAAAAATTAGATATTAAAAACTTCCGACGGAAAATCGTAAATTAATTGATTCTATAAATAATGACAAAAAACTTAAAAATTAAAAATTAACATCGGCCGAAAAATACTTAGAAATTGATTGAGTAAATAAAAAACTAAACAATATAGAAATTGAACATTAAAAATTAAAAGACACTGACAAAAAATTATTCTTTAATGGTTGAAAAAAAGAAAAAAAAAACTCAAAGCCGATTCCACAAAAAGCTATTAACTAGTCAAATTGTTAGTTAAATTTGTTCTAATGTCATCCTTATGAATTAACTGGACTTCAACTGAGGATTTTATTAACTGACCTTAGTACAACCAGGCCCAAAGGAGGGAAATGAGAACTCAAAGATAAAAACCCCAAAGAGGCAAATGAAAATTCAAAGATAAAAACTAAAAAGAGCGAAATGAAAATTCAAAATTTTAATTCGAAGAATTTTACACAAACTGAAAATTTTTCTTGAACTACACAAACTGAAAAATTTGAATTCGAAGAATTTTACAGGAATTGAAAATTTTTCTTGAAGCAAAAACTGACAATTAAAATTTGAAAAATTTTACAGAAACTGAAATTTTTTTTTGCAACAGAAGTAAAATAGCAAAAAAGTCGGGGGGACACCGAAATTCAGGTAACGCCATGTGTCTCCCCGACTTTTTCGCTATTTTTCTTCTGTTGCAAAAAAAAATTTCAGTTTCTGTAACATTCTCCAAATTTTAATTCAAATTTTCCAGTTTGTGTAGTTCAAGAAAAATTTCAAGAAAAATTTTCAGTTTCTGTAAAATTCTTCGAATTCAAATTTTTCAGTTTGTGTAATTTAAGAAAAATTTTCAGTTTGTGTAAAATTCTTCGAATTAAAATTTTGAATTTTCATTTCGCTCCTTTTAGTGTTCATCTTTGAGTTTTCATTTGCCTCTCTGGAGTTTTTATCTGTGAGTTTTCTTTTCCCTCCTTTGGGCCTGGTTGCACCAAGGTCAGTTAATAAATCCCCAGTTGAAGTCCAGTTAATTCATAAGGATGACATTAGAACGTATTTAACTAACAATTTGACTACTTAATAACTTTCTGTGCAATCGGCCTTGAGTTTTATTCTTATTTTTTTCAACTATTAAAGAATAACTTTTTTGTCAGTGTCTTTTAATTTTTAATGTTCAATTTCTACGTTGTTTAGTTTTTTCTTTACTCAATCAATTTCTAATTTTTTGTCGGGCGATTTTAATTTTTAATTTTTCAGTTATTAGTTATTATTTTTAGAATCAATTTACAATTTTTCGTTGGAAGTTTTTAATGTCCAATTTTTCATTTTGTTTATTTTTATTTAATCAATCAATTTTTTTGAGGGGGGTTTTTAATTTTTAATTTCTCAGTTTTTTATTTTTGAATTTGTCAGTTTCATTATTATTTTCTTAGGGAGGGTTAGGTTGTGACGAGGCAAAAAATTCAAACATTTGATAACCCTCGTCAGTGTTTAGCAGGAGAGTTGGAGGCGGGGAAGTTGGAGTCTCTGATGACTCGATAAGCTAGAGCTTTTAAGCATACTGTTCGATTGTAACGATACACCGATTGTGCACCGTTAGTGTCGGAACATATCCCAAATAATTCTCCTCGATAACTCGAATTTACCCCCCCTTAACTCGACTACTTCCTCAAAACTACAAAAATTCCTCAACAATGCACCTCCGAAAGTCCGAAAAAAGCCAAAGATAATACCTTCCCGAGAAATCTCCGAATCCGAGGAGGCACGAGTGCAATGCCCGCCCTTACCAATTTGTTGTCAGACGGGCTCGTGTCAGTAGAAACTTATATACTTCATTTTGGGGAGACGCAATTAACTTAAGAAATAAAGGATAAATCAGAGAAATTATACGAATAATACTGACTCTATATTTTTCAATCAAGATTTAGGTGAAATGAGAAACAAAAGATAATTTTTCCTTGTCCGGATCCAAAACTAATCTCGATGTTATTGAAATCCTCTATTGAGGTTTGAAATGAGACCAAAATACTGAAGCTACTGGGTCGACCCAAAAACAAATAATAATAACTAAAGAATTCACTGACTTTTCCGGACCCTCAACTCTCAAAATATTTATCAAAATAATAATCCAAGAATTATCAAAAGAATTGTCCAAGGAAACTATCGAAATAATTATCAACAACAACTGAGGATCGGATATGAGTAGACTAAAAATAATAATAATAATATCCCCAAAATAATACAGTTCTCCGGAACCAGCCGGTCTCCAAGACTCTATACAAATCAAAAAGATATCTGGCCAACCGGCCGAGAGATCTCCAGAGTCGGAGAAAAGTACCCATAAAGACCAGTTAACCGTCATTCACCTCACGTGTCACCCGTCCGCAGACTCGGTGTGGGTCAAAAGCCTCTTACCCGTGAGAAAACTGAGCGTAACAACAACTTTTCCCTAGGATTCTGTAGCTCTCCCTTTTATTGAAAATCTCCCCACCACGTAACAATAATAATTTTCACTCTTCACCCGTCAACGTCACCCTTTTCTCCGTATGTTTGAGAGTAAACACTCGCTCAAACTCGACTAGAAGTCCCCCCAAAAAGGACTCTACGAGACACACCAGGACGCAATAACTAGAGGACTATGCAAACAGCGGAAAGCCTGACCCCCAAGGGGGGGGGGCAACGACCCCAAAAATTCCGTAGAAACGACAGGAAAATTCCCTGATGACTCTACTCGAGTGACTTAATTCTCCGATCAATTAAATAACCCGATAGCTCATACGAGAACCGCTCAAATTGATAATTTGATGCACCTACGGATACGCCGAAACCCAACAACTCACGGGCGACCACGTGTTGCTCTCAGCGTCCCTCGGCTCCCGTCTCAATTTCTCTCCAAATTACCTCCGGAGGTCCCAAAATCTCAAGGGCTTCCGTACTTCGTCTTGTCTCGAATGATTTTTGTTGTATTTTGATCCTCAAACAGACTCGCAAAACGTGCCAACGAATAAAAAAAAGACCCACACAAGATTTTGACGGCACGTGTCGAAAGATGGTTGAGAACGAAGTGGCCATTTTCCTCCGACTTCCGAAGTCGTGGAGTGATTTCCGGAGAGATGGAGCTCATTTTGGCTACTCCAGTCTACCATGCGCCCATCAGCGACGGTTTATAGGTGTTTCGCCATACGCTGCTGCCCCCAGGTGACCAGCGGGGGGGTACTCGTCCCTTCAAATTTCAGCCCATCGGCTGCTCGACTGCCAGCGGCACGTTGCTGGTGCCTGTGAGGGGATTACCTCTCACTCTCCATGGCCTCGCCATCTCACTCGGTCCGTCCATCCGGTTGGTGACCTCCAATAGATATTCAATTGAATTTATTAGAAAAAGAACTAGGTTTTTCTATCAAATGTTTTCATATGTGCCACATAATAAAAATAGAACGTTTCCCGCCATACTAAGATCTTGGAAATTGAATTATTGTATTTAGAAGATGATAATAATTTGTAGAATATAAATGATTGATAATTGATAACATAGATCATCGCTGACAACTTATTTTTCAAAGGTAGACAACGTCTCAGTCTGGTTTCGAGAATTAGAAAATTAATATTTATCAGTAGTTCTCATTGAACAAAATAAAATAATGAAAACTCTCTTCCTTCACTAATCTCAAGTGTAAAAATTGAAAAGAAACATTCGAAACGTTTTTCCCAATATCACTCGTTAATGCATTGGACAAAACGAAGCGCAATTTTTATCAACATATTCTCGAAAAATGAGGTCTGAAGGAAAGAAGATTTTTGAAATATCAATTTTCAATTTCTTTAAGTATTGTTCATAGAGAAATAACAGACCAATAAAGACCTACATTACGTACAACATGGGTAGACCATCACAGTGCGACCTTCCTTCTATAAATAATGTGACAAGAATTTCCCCTAATTGCATTATGAATAATATCATAAATTCTGAACTTTCACTGTGAAAATCATTCCTACCATTCCCATAAATTCGAGAAAATTGATCATGAGAAACTTTCCATAGGGCGACAGTCCTTTCTCCCCAATAGGCTGGAAATTTAATCTCCTGAAAAATAATGAATTAATCAGTTAATGAATCAATAGACTCATAAGTAGATTTATCAAGAAAAGAGAAGAGGAAGAATAACATCGAGTGACAGCATGGAGAAATTGATCGAGTTATTTTTCAGGATTTATCCTCAGATCATTAGAAGGAATGATAGAAGGTTACATGGAGTCACATAGGTAGAAGAGCAGATGATAGGCGGAGGGTAAAGTGATAAGGAAGAAGATAAGAGCTTCAACAAGTGACATAAGGAAACCCCACCGCTTTGCTCGACCGCTCTACTGGGCAATCTTCGCTGCATTGGCAGAATCATTCTCTAGGTGCTTAAACTCATCATTCCTCCTTTTGCATTCATCTCCAATAAGCTCTCGCGTCAGAAAGTCCAGCAATTTAGTTGTCAATTCATCTTTATGAGTTTGACAGGTGATCCACCAGACATCACATTCATATCGCACTCTCGTCCTAAAAATACTCTTGATGTCTGATAAGTAGATGCGGCGGCTAATTCTTCCTGGAAGGTTCTGATAGCTTGCTGAATCATTGCCAGGAATTGATGAGACAAATGCCAGTCCCATTCAGTAGACGTCAAGGTGATTGGGGCGCTATTGGTGTTGTAAAATGCTGATTGGCACTCATGACAATCCAACTGACCTAATACAGCCTGGGCGGCATTAGATCCAATCAATGTTGGAGATCTCTCACCATATCCCACGAACTCTCCGTCCCCAGTGTCCCGAATATTTCCATCGAGCTTTACAAAATCGATGTAAATTTCCTCGTCTGGAATGTGTAGCCCATTATCATGACTGACATAACTGTGAGTGAGTTGCTGCTGCTGGCTATTCATGCCACTCGAACAACCTAGGATATTCTACAAGGATATAAATGAGTCTTGGGGGTGCATCGCATTACTATCATCGATGAATTTCTTCAAGTCCGTCAACAGATGCGCTCCATCCTTCTCACAATTTTCCCCTTCCGGGTGTGGAGCTGACAAACCTTGAACAAGAATCGCTTTGAAGCTTGACATGAAGTGGGAAATTGTGGGATTCTCATTGGTGACCCCCAGTTGACACAAGACACCAAACAAATTCTCTAGTGCATCCTGGTTCAATTGACGTAAGTTCAATTGAGTGAATCCCTGTTCGTCTCTCAAGTAACACCACAGCTTCTGCAAAGATGAGAGAGTAATGGCAAGACTACTAATGAACGTAGCTTGCACGCGCTTGCCATTCCACTCCTTGATTTCCATTTTTTCTACCAGACTTTGAAAAGAAGCCCATTTCTCGAGATACTCTGATGTCAATGTCACCAGGGTTCTCTGACCTGCTTTCTCATCACCCTTCTTCGCAGGTCCATTCACTAAGTCGAACATTGCGTCCAATTCACGGATCACCTGTGCTGTTACTTCACCACCTCTCAAAAGCTGAGCATTAGACAAACTGGATATACAGTGGATCAGGGTAGAAACTGATTTACTCAGAGTCTGTGCAGCGTATTTCACCCTCATCTTTGATTTTGAACTGGGGAATAGGAAGTCCTTCTTCAAAGTACTAATCCCAAGGCCACGTTTCCTCTCAACGAGAAACGCTTGCAGCACGTGCCTCCGCTTCGCTTCTTTCCTCCCCAAAATAACGAATTCCCGGGATAATTAGCCAATGGCTGATTTGGATTATTTTTCGTCCAGGTTTGAAAGTTGCCAATGAAGTTGTTTCTCAGGCATTTAAAAAGATGTGGTACATCATAGATAATGTACACCTTCTTGTTATTGAGCTCGAAATAACTCTCAGTGCGTTTGCCATGAGTTTCCTCTCTCAATGAATTTAGTGCCCCCACATTGGTCGACCATTGGTCGCACACAGTGACAATGACATTGACACCAACCCCATCCACTGATTCAATCACCCTCTTCAACATGTCCTTCAACAACTTCTGTGACACTGTACCGCTGACAAAATAAAATGCAATGGGCTGTTTCCACTTTGACGGACCTACCCCCTGGAGCATAAATACCAGTGCATGATCGGTAATTTTCGGCCCTCGTTGATCGTCCCCGAAGTCCTCGAAACCTTCTATAGTCCCCGTACTGTCATTCATAAGTAATCGTTTCTTCAAGGCCATCTCATCAAACCCCACGGTACAATTTCGATTCTTGGTGGTCATTTTTGCAGCACACTTCTTCAAATGCTGCAGCATTTTATCAGTGAGGTCTGGGCCGATGGGAATACACTTTAGAAGGCGTCTCAAGATTCTAACGGAAGGTAGTGGAATCAGATAGGATAAATATCTGTATGCTTTTAGCCCCTCGTTTGAAGATAGACAAAGCAGTTAGCTTGTCCTGTAAACTCCACCGACGACCTCTTGGCTTCTTACCCATGTTGCGAAGATTCGCTTTGACGATTTGTCGTAACGTCATGGAAGATATCTGATCGAGAACCGTGGCATATTTCTTGTCTGATGCCAGTTTTTCCAACGCATCTCGTTCTTCTTGCAGATGACGAATCTTTGCCTCGAACTCTCGCTCTTTTTTTCTTGCTGCTTCTAGGATCTTCTTCTTGCGAGGGGTGATGGGTTCTCCAGTCAATCCAATCTCCTCCATTTGTTTCTTAGCAGTTACTCGCTGCATAGCAACTGTTGGAATGAGACTGATTGACGTTGGTTGATTGAGGATACCGCCGAAAAAAACAATCAATATTTTGAGACTTGGGTGAATTTAGAAATAAGAAATGTTTCCTCGATGGAAATTACGAAATGCAATGTCGGCTCATCTGGCAGAATTACGATTTGAAACTATTTATCCTCATATCTTGTTGAATATTGATTTAATATACACTTATTCGCTTTCGAGGATATACTCACCTGATTTGCGATATTGTTTATGTATGTGTTCACGAGGGAAAACTAGTGGGAGTATTTGACGATCATTTTTTGGGTCTGTATGAGCATCCATCGTTCTACCTACGTTCACATCTTCCAATGTAGAGTCTTGTTCTAGAATTTTTATATGATCTTGAAGACATTCATTCATTCATTAATTCATTACTTCGAGGTTGAATACTGTCACAAATATCTACAGTTAAGTGTCGAATACTTCACTTGCAAATGATTTGTAGCCACTCTAATCCGTTAAATCTATCTACCGCGAGGGCGTCAGTTCTCGGACGGTTAAGGGTAACTCGACCATCAATACCCGATTCTTCGTTTTGTTTTCGTCAAATATGACGTTTGCGGTTTCCATAGTCATTTTTGATGTTGTTGGGACAAGAACACGTTTGATTTTTATTAAAAATCTTCGGGATTTGATAAATATTTGTTAAAACAAAAGACAGCTCCCCGGATTCAGTTCTCGGACGCTAAAAATTGACCCACTTCAGTTCTCGGATGAGATGAATTCAGTTCTCGGACGAAGTGAATGAGAGGGGTTTGAGAGAAAGAATAATATAGGAAATCAATTGTAAAAAATATTTTTGACAGATCTATTCTCATTCCAATAGCCATAAACTTATTACACACTAAATGATAACCACGAATAACCATTATTATTATGAATTAAGAGTAATTGAGCCAAGAGATTTCATCAGTTTGTGAACGGAATTCTGCAATTGATCCTTAGTGATGGCAAACCCCCTATCAGCCATATAACAAAAACATTCTACCAGTTTCTTCTCATAAAATTCTCCCACACTACACTCAGGGCCAGGTCTGTTGATCCCAGCTTTTGTCTTGCCATTTGCCTTGTCGTATAAGGTTGACTTAGGGATATTATATTCTTCCTGGCCACAATATTCTTTGCTGACTGATTCCAAAGATCTTCCTGTTCTGATCGCCGTCAGAGCACTTTCTAACTACTTAGGAGTATACTCTGGTGCTTTTGAATTTCTAGGTCGCGAAAGCGTCGCAGGCCTGAAAGAGTCGAAGAATGGATGATTTTTTTTTGTTATTATTCTTGGGAATCATTATTTTTTTTTCAACAACGTGAGAAGAATGTCTCCATGAAAATAAGAGCACTGACAGGGATAAACACCTGTATGAATAAATTTAATGAAAAAATTTAGCGTTTTCTCTGAGATTTTTTTTCCCGCAATTTTAGCAAAAAAAACGAATAAAAATTTTGCAGAAAAAAATTCTAATATTTACACCTATGAATTTCAGTAAACATCTCAAAATCTATGTCCTTTTTTCAAACCGAATATCTGTTGGACAAATGAAACGGTAAAATTAGATAAAATTCTATATAAATGGTCCAAAAACCGAAGAATTTTCCAATAGAATTCTAATGGAACTCCAAGAGAATTCTCATAGAATTCCACTAGAAATGCAATAGAATTTCTCAGAGAAAGTGCTAAGTTTTTCTGTCAAATTTCTTCATGCGTGCGATTGAGGTTAAGCACATGGATAAACACGTCCGAGAACTGAACCCACCTCGCCTTTGGTGGATTCAGATCTCGGATCCTCAATTTCTCCAATAATTTATTTATTTTTTTAAATTGTCCACATCTATTTTTATTCGAAAATTAACCTTCAACTCATAAAAACCGATTATAAACAATTTTTCACTTATATTTTGTTGTTAGATCCTTAAGAAGCACAGAGGGATTTCACCGTCCGCACACTACATAACACTCCACAGACCCCCCTACTGTGTGAACCCTCGAATAAATATAAGTGTAATAATTCTGTACACTTAGTGAAATATTAATAAATATTGCAATTTGGGGAGAATTTATTCTACTTTTGGAGGGAATAACAGAAAATGGCCGTCGAGCACTATGGATATGCAATTAATTTGAAATTCAATCGTAAGAGTGCTCTACGTCCGAGATCTGAATACCGTTCGAAAACTGACGTCCTCACGGTACAACAGTTTTAATACGTGATGATCTACCAGCCTGGGGGATTATAGAATTTCGTTCGTAGGAGGAGGCGTGGATGTTGGAAGTAGGGAGTCAGCGAGAACTAAATTACGAAGATCATCAGTATCTATGGTAAATAAAATAAAAAAATTCTGAATATCATTGGGACTCAATGCAAATGATCAAGTAGCGTGAACCAAGGGAGAAAATCAATCATGCGTATGTTATTACGCACAATTTGGCCATGAGGAGGGAAAAAACGAGAATCGAATGGTATCCATTGTAAAAAATTGCAATGAATTAGAAGTCATTTATAATTATTCGAATTGTAAATTACATTTATTGTATATTATTGCCCTATTTTCTTCCAATTTCTATTATCTTTCATTCAATTCATCCCCACTTCCCGGATTATTTTTCTATTATTCGTACAACTAATATTTGTAAGTATTACCTGCGATACTCTCACAACCAATAACATATATTTATCGTACACCTCGAAAACGAATGACTTCAGAATTCAGTGGTATTAGAATTTAGGTAGCTAAAAATTAACATTATTTTTTCAATTATCCTAATAACAAGTTCTCTACAATTTTCATCTGTACTACATGCAAAGGATTTGGATCCAAGCAATTTGTTTTCTCAAGGAGTAATGAAAAAATGATTATGTGTATATCTCCCTCTTTCGCAGGTACCTGAATGTACTGCATCATTTATAATTGCAGAGATATATCCCCGAGATTCAGAGAAATAACACCTTCCACACTCACTTCGATTGGCATCTTATGATTCAGCGAATATGCATGCAAGCACTAATGTACTATTATCTACAGCGTACTCCTATTCCCCATGCGTTTACCTTGTTCATCTACAATTGATTCAATTGGTTCAAATCCAACTGAACATTATAGGGCTGAATATTCCCAATGTCTGCGAATACCTACGTAAAATGAAGGCGAATCGGAAGGATATTGCTAACGGTGATTGAAGGAAATCCAAGACGATTGTGAGCTTCATGAATACGGTAAAATTTCATGGGATAAATATTAATTGGAACATTCAATATAATTATTGAAGAGTAATTCGTATAGGATTGTGAGTATGTAATTGATTAGTAAAGTTATTTAGAACAAGGTCCGGAATGGCGGTAGGATAATGGAATGTGAAATAGGAAAGACCGGGTTTTTAAAATGAATCCAGGAGGATTATGTGGATTTATAAACGGAAATTGTATGATCCAAGAAGGGATCAATGAAAATTTGATTAATTAAAATGGTAATTAATTTATTGTAGATCGTATTTTGTACATGAACTGCCAGTTTTTCAACTTTAAAAATCCACTCAATAATATTGCAACAATCGCGAGGAACACCACACATCACTGTTGATTTTTACCCGAGCACAATTTTACTTCTTGTAGTCACATAATCATTGTAATAATGAATCTAATTGTAATCACCGAGTTTGCGAGAATTATGTTTCTGGAATATTGAGCCTTCAGTTAAAATTGTATCATTTAACACAGCGCGAATAAATCGATTTTATTTTCTTAATTCGAAGCACTTTGAATTTTAATTGCACTACTAAATACATACCTGAAGGATGAGAGTTTTTCACTCTTTCAACAGTTACTACATTACTGGCAAGTGCTTCAGAATTTGAATTAATCGGAGAGAATAGAGCTTTCTTGACTGTTACCGTCTGGGGTCCCTCCATCATCGCATTGCTATTAACATCACAACATACTGGATTCTTGACTGAAAAAACAAGCTAGAAATGGAATGTACTGAATAAATCGATAATGTTCAAGTTTATTCAATGTTTTTGGGAGGATATTCCCCCCACTGAGGGGTGGCAATGTGCCATGAATGGAATGGAAACTAATTTGATTAGTGAATTGTACATTCAAATTGAATATGCTGCGATTCTCAAATAATTCAAGGTTATTCATGTTTCAGTTGATTAGTTAATGATGAATATCCAATGTATTTCCGGATAGAATAAGTAATTCACCTAAATTTTTTTTTTTTGAGAATTCACAAATCTTTATATAGTCATTTATTGTTAAAATAGGACGATTTGAAATGGGAAAGGATATGCGAGGAAGAAAAAATTCCATTCTGATGAAACCGTTTGGAAGCTCGCCGTCAATATATTGATGGCAAAAGAAACATTAAGACATCACTCAGTGACATGCGCGCTGTCACATATTTGCTGCCTCCCGCTTGGTTAAGTAATTTTCTAATTAAAACTTTAAGGTTTCCCTCGTGCAATCCGGTGTCAACTTAAAATTTTGAAGAACTGAATGGTGTTCTGTGTTACGAATTGATCTAAACTTGACTCTTGGATGAAGTTTTGATCCTTCATGTCTGATTTTCGTTTTTTCCTATCGTTTTTAAGGGCAGGTCGAGATTTGATCGCTTCACACATTCTTCTCTTACAGTCTAAATCCAAAGAGTTATCAAAAAAGGCGAAAGCGATCAATTCTTCTGATAAATACCAGAGATGGTTCACAAATTTTCCAAACAGCGTTGTACATTTTTGGAGATGCAGAGTTGTTTTCAGCTGCCAATTTTTTCAATAATTCTAGGTCATTTTTCGGTGCTTCAACTGCATTTGGGGCTGTGAACCAACTCTTCTGGTAGAAACGAACAATAAAAATACAAACACTCTTCAAACCTGATATTTCATACGCTTTCATGGAAAATTGATCTCTATACAAAAAAATTTTAAGTGAGTAAATTGCTTTCGCCATCCACCTAGCATGATGAATGGGGCCTAGAGCTCGAAACCGATCTGGAACATTCCGGCCTAGGAACATGATCACCAGCTCTACAAACTCTTTGTAGTCTTTTCGAATGCTATCAATCTGTGAAGCAGTGAATGGAAAAGCGTTCAGCCTGTCATTTACAATCATCAAGAAAGCAAGTATGAAACAATTTAATAGAAAAGCCTAGCGAATCCGCTAGACAATCCTATTGGATCCCTATAAAATTTTCTATCAGCTTTTGGCCGTTTCTGTTCACGTGTTCAATAGAAAATATTCTATAGAAAAGACCAAGAGAATTATATTTTTCTATTCAACTTATTGTATTGAAATATATTCTATAAAATTTTCTCGGTTAGAGTTTTCTAAGTTATTTTCATTCAATTTTTCTTTTCTTTCCATCAAGAAAATCAAAGCAAGAAGAACTTAGAAAAGCTGAACTGAAGAAATTTTATAGAAAATATCTCAATAGAATAACTTGTACAGAAAAATCGAATTCCATAAACTTTATCTATACAATACTTTCTATTGAACAGATCCAAAGAACCGGCCAAAAACTTATAGAAAGGTTTATAGAAGGTCAATAGAATCTTCCAGCGAATTCGCTAGGCTTTGTAACGTGACATTTTCGTATGGGGGTTAAAAATGCCTATTACCTTCGCCCTTCTTCCCCTTCATCTAGTTAAACTCAAAAATACAAAAATCTATAGGCACCAGGTAATTTTTAACCGGAATTATCAAACCGGATGATTTTACAAAACCAATTCTAATTGNAGCTCGCCGTCAATATATTGATGGCAAAAGAAACATTAAGACATCACTCAGTGACATGCGCGCTGTCACATATTTGCTGCCTCCCGCTTGGTTAAGTAATTTTCTAATTAAAACTTTAAGGTTTCCCTCGTGCAATCCGGTGTCAACTTAAAATTTTGAAGAACTGAATGGTGTTCTGTGTTACGAATTGATCTAAACTTGACTCTTGGATGAAGTTTTGATCCTTCATGTCTGATTTTCGCTTTTTTCTATCGTTTTTAANTCAACATCGTTCTTACGTGTTTCACTATTGAAATATGAGAATCACCAATTTTTCAAAAAAAGACATTACAATTCTCTCAAAAACAAATATTTAGAAAAAGAAAAAAATCTACAATTAATAACTAACAATACTAACAATAATATTAATTCCGTACTCTGATAGGAAATAGTCTAATCTGACAAAAATATTCGAAGAAATTAATATCACCGATAAATACCTCAAATATGCCGAAATAAACATTTGGGGAGAGTAGAAATACACGCTAATCCCTAAATACTCGAGAATTCCGAGAATTGGGGGGAAAGGTATGCGAGCGACAATGGGAGCGAGAGAGAGGAGAACGTATTCCACCATCGATTTTTCGTACCAGCCAAAACGGCTGAAATTTCGTAAAACTCAACTTGCTATAACTCAAAAATGGCAGAGTCAAAAATTACGGACCCTGAGACAAAATGTCCGGTAGAGTCTACCGAAGACAACAATAGCAAAAAAATAATTTTTCCTAAACAATTAGCCGCCCCAGGTTCATTAATCCCCGAGCGGAATTCTAAACGCAAAAAGGCTCGCGTGAAGCGAGAATAGCCACGTGTAAACGTGGATGAGTATCTGAGGGGGAGTCGAGAGTCGGGGGGAATTCCCCCTCGAGAAACACGGCGTACACGCCAGCGAGAATGGGCTGGGAATCCCTAAAAACCAAAAATGGAATATCCGGAAATCGGCAGAGCTAATTTTCGGAAACCCTGAGATGAATTACTCAGGGAAGCCCCCCGAACACATTGATCCACAAACTTTAATTTTAATTAACTATCTACGCGAACCAACTCAATTCAACACGAGTGGAATTTCTTACGCGCAAAAACCCACGTATAACGAGAATGGACGCGCTCTAGCAATTAAACGTGAGTAATTATCCCCTTGAATAACCAACCAAAAATCACGAAAACCACCCAATCATGAGTGAAAAAAGGGGGGGGAATCGGCACCTCACAATTTGGATTAAGCGTCACAATCACCGTTTTGACGGAATAAAATGCGACGTACGGGGCTGAAGGCCCCGTAGTCGAATAACTAAAAGCCGAAATGAATTCGGAAAAATACATAAGCCGAACTAAAAACTCACAATCTTCCTGTGTTTAGAGGTCCTTTTCCCTTTTCGGACCATCCTGGATCGGTACGGCTCCTCCCAAAGATATAATAATCCACGTGGCACAATTACGTTGCGTGGACACACTCAAAATTTCACACGTGACTAACGATCGACGACGGTCAACGCGGAACTAACTGCCCTGGGTCAGTGTCACGGGCACTAACCGCAGCGCGAATTCCACCCAACAGAGACGGGCTCTGATTGGCGGAGATTTTCGGCACATCAAGCGTTGGCTTTGTTGGCGCCACCAAAGGCTTTTGAGGAATTCAACCGCGACAAATACTCAATTCTAATTTCTTTATACGTAACTTTATTAAATTGACTAATGATTACCTGGGCCGAACTGGTGGGCGTTCGGAAAATTACTAAGGGTTTTTGGCGCCTCCTACGGGTCGGTTCTCCTGGATTCACGGGGTTAAAAGACCGATACTACTAATTCTCCTACTTTTTCAAAACTCTAAGCAACCTGGCAATTCACGGGATAAAAGAGTTGCACTTGTTCCTCGTGACCTTCCACCGAAAATCTAAAACGTAACCATCTAACCACCGTAAAATCCATTATAATTTGGAGCGCCGGCATTTCAGCCGGACCTAATCGATTTGCCGTAGGATTAACAATAGGGTGGCTCCCATAAGAATTATCGGATGACTCATAGCTTGGCCCTTCTTCCCGATAATTCCATGGGCCCTCAAAAACGCGTAATTATGCCGGTCTTGAGATTAAACTAAATACTATGGAATTAAGACACAAATTTAGCCACACCATGGCGTGGAAACCCCCAAACCTCATGGTCGTCACGAGGATTGGACTTCTGACCACCCCGGGGTGGAAAAGTGAAACGCTCTCTCTCTCTCGCTACCTTTTACTCACGGGTCGCCTTCCTGTATCACGGGGGGGTTAGTTGTTTTTATGGCAGCATCGTGTCCTAACGAACATCCCCACATGTTCGTTACAGTTTTTCTACTAATTTTTTTCGTGCGTGATTTTTTTAATAATTCGTTCATAATAATAATTATTATAAATCCGGCATAGTCTACCTTCAGCTACGAATACGCAAATGTGAGGGCATCTTTCGCATCATCCTTGACTGCGGCTTGAATTTCTTCATCTTGAACTCCTGGCGAAAATTTTTCCTTCTCCAAGTACTGCCACTGTCCTTGAAATCGTTTGAAAATACAAATATCTGGGCCAGAGGTAGGGCCCATAGAGACATCAAAGGCAGCTTTCAGCAGAAGCTCAAACACTTGATGCCGACAAACAAGATATAATAGACCTCTTCCCAATAATTTCTCCAGTAGGACACATGCACCATTTGAACTGCCAGTATTGCTAGCCGTGGTATTGAAAATCATGGCACATATAACATCAAGAAATCCCCTTTCACCCAAACACTTGAAAATGACATTTGCCTGCTCTTCACCCATTCCACTCTCAGGCTTTGGAACCCCGAGTAATTCATCTCCGTCAATGCCTGATATAAGAACAGGGAGTCGGTCGATATTCTCGTATTTGTTCCCCAGTGCTGCTAATTGCTTGCCGTCCCAATGAACCGTAGTGAAAGATCCGTTTTTTGAGTTATCTTTGATAGTATTACTCAGAGCCTTACATTGTTTACCCCTGTTACGGCGGGTCGTTTCTCGGCTCAAATAGAGATCGTCCACAGTGAAACCAACCGACATGAGAAGAGCAGCGATCACACGTGCCGCCATACGATCGCTGATTTTAGCTCGATCCAAAGCGGCCGTAAGGTCTGGAGTCATAATCAGGCGTTTTTTTGATTTGGGGGGATCTGCATTACACTCAAAATCGCTGTCATCTTGCTCGTCATCTTCAAACTGTTTCGATAGTTCGTCAAGATCTTCCTCTTCATCCCACTGAAAATTACTATAATTGGCGAGGATTCTGTTCGGTTTCACAGCAAAATTGGCGGAATTCACAATTAGTAAGAATTTACTAGGAATTGTGATAAGAAGAGTGAGAGGATAGAGAAGAAAGTTCTTCAGCACAGCACATCGCTACGCCCCGAAGTTCGGCAGCCTGGCCGCCGCGATTGGCCCGAGCCCGGCCGATTTGTTTTTCCCCTACCTGGGTAAGCGGCTTCTAGAGTAAACCCATCAATATACTCAGTGAACGTATTCATTTCCACGCTATGTCAATTAATTCTGGAATCAGGGATTTTGGAGAATAGGGAACATTCATTTTTTTCAAATAGATGAAATTCTCCTCAATGCGTTATATGGGTAATCAAAACAATATTCCATGAGAAAAAAAATTATTTTTATGGGGATTATTAATGTTAATAATGAGTTAAAAGTTGATTGCTCGGGTTAACGTACGAGAGAGACAGTGTGTGTCGCTACGAGAGTGAGGGAGAAGCATGGCGACTACACTGCTGTGACGTCACAGCCCGCTCGAGACGTCAAAGAAGTGTACTTTATAATGGATCATTTCCCATTGAAAAATGCAAATTGGAGGGTTATAAAAATTATTGGGGAGATGGTTACAATTTCTAAATAAAGAAAAGAAAAAAAATTACATGTAGTATTTTCAATTCTCGTAAATCCCTGATTCCTGGATTAATCAATAAACTCTTTAACATCCAACCGTTCTCATCTCATTAGCTTAGGGAAATTGACGAAAAGGACGAATGGCTAAAAGCGTGCAGCACAAAACTTCAAACGTTTTTTTTTATTTTCACTTTTTCTCTACCTTTGACCGCGTCGACCCAAGTCTGGCTAAGTCATTTCCACCGCGGAAGTGCACTTAATGATCATGATGACTTTTCTTCTATCACTCTCAATGAAGGAAAATGAATGGAATACATTTAGTACCTTCTTCTTGAGGCTGCGATTTTTTATATCCGTGTTTAAGCGGACGAATCGAATCTGTTGTATCGATGATTTAGTCCAAATAACCCTTTCTCCTCGGTTCTCGGTGAAGAGCCAACAGCATTTTTGCAGTTCCATTTTTCATTGCATCCACTTTTGACTGACACGCGACATCAAACAAATCATTCAACATACACTTGAAGTCAATTTCCCTCACTTGTGCTTTAGCACACGTCATCCTACGCATAGGGCCATTCTTTAAAACCTTCCTGTATTCTTTCACTTATTTTTCCAACTCAGTAATCGCATCATAGTCTTCGATGATTCGAATCCCTGTATGTTCCCAGAACAAGATACATTTTTGAATAACACATTTTGCAGCTTGCCGAGTATTCAATTTCGCATCAGCGTGTCTCATGTAATGGAAAAAACACTCTAACACTTGTTTGTTCGATGGCAATTGATTACCCCGAATTTCTGGCCGTTCATTGCCAATTAATGGAATCTCGGTATCCAGTCGAGTTTTTGCCATTTTCACGTATTTTCTTTTTTGAAGAAATTGCAAATTAAAATAAAATTAGGAAATTAACTTTGTGAAACAGACGAAAGTGTCAGGAATCCTTCGATGTTGCCTCTTTCAAAGTTGTACTCTGACTGACCATTAGTACAGCCAAGAAAATGGTTGGAAAATACTTTATTGTCAGTATAGCATAATAGTGGGAGGCAACAAGAGAGAAATAAGGATTCACAATTCTGTGTACCCATACCGTAAATCTCGCCCAATTCATTAAAATTCCTCGAAGGACAGTAATTCGTACACACCCATGGTTCAAAGGATATTGCCGGCATCCCCCAAATTTCACTATTCTATAAGACACAATTCAGAACAGTATGTTCGAAACATTCTAAGGTATTGTTGTGAATTTCCCGTGAATTTAATGGCAGCAATGTTCAATTCTGTTGTGAATTGGCTTACGAACATGAGCCTGAGTTTCGTTTAGTCCGTTTTCGGTAAATAGCCATGTTTCATTAAAATAGTAGTACTAGTACCCGAATCAGCCAGCAATGTCACCAAAGTTCTTCTAAACGCGTGACCTGTATATCTCTGGATTTTATCAATTGGTAGAAATGTTGCAATTTCTTTGGGTATCTGCGAGAATTTATTTTTTCCCGCTGGCTGACGCATACATTTTGCATTCAAATATTGCAGGATACACCCCCCCCACCGTCCCTGGGCCACGGGAGAAAATTTAAATTTTTTATTTCAACATTTCTGGGGCCCTCCGAGGGTTTCATTAGCATCAGAATCGTTAGTAGATACAGAATCAACGTTCACTCGGCGGAAAAATTCGATTTTGCCGAAAGTCGACTTGCCCCCTGAAAAAATCCAAGGTCTGACACTATGGCCCCAGGTGAAAAAAAAATAGTTTTTTTACTTTTTTCAAATACTATTGAGAGTTTTGGATAGCCCGTCGCTGGAGTCATCTGGAAAAACCGAAAACCCTTTGGTTCTAGGTGAAAAAAAATTTTTTTCAGTTTTCACTTTTTCCACATACTTTTGAGAGTTTTGAATAGCCTGTCACTGAAATCATTGGAATCAACGTTCAATCAGCGAAAGAATTCGATTTTGTCGAAAGTCGACTTTCCCCCGAAAAAATTCCAGGTCTGACACTTTGGCCCCGGGTGAAGAATAGTATATTATGTCATCAGGCGATAAAAGTATTATCGCCTTCGGCTCTGATTACAATGCCACATTCGCCAGATAATGTTTTTATCGCCGTGTGGCATACGATATTTTATGTCGTTGGGTCCGAAAACCACGATCTAACCGAGCGAAGCGAGGTTAGAATCGCGATTTTTTCGGGCCTAACGACATAAAAGTATTTTCTGACGAATATGATTATAACCCTCGCCTTCGGCTCGGATTATAACGTCACATTCGTCAGAAAATACTTTTACTCCCTAGGGGCACGATATACTATTATCATTTCTACATTTCTGAGCCCTCTGAGGGTTTTATTAGCATTAGAGGGGCCAATAAATACGGAATCAACATTCACTTGATGAAAAAATTCTATTTTGGCGGAAGACACTTTGGCCCCGGGTAAAAATTCAAATTTATTATTTCGACAGATCTGGCACCTCCAGATAATTTTTAGTACCCAAAAATTGTGGCTGGTTGTGAACGAGCGTGTTGTTATGCGCAGGCATATGCGATGACCATAACAAGAAACTCCCAAGGAAGTTCGGGCTAGATTGTAGCCCCGGCAGCTGACTACATAATGTGCGTTCAAATGTGCAGGTGTGACAAAAAAACGTGTTTTCGAATGTTGACGCTGACAATATTCGTGCTCCATCCGATAGCAGGAAAATACCCCCACGTCAAGCGGAATTGCTCGAAACGTATATGACGTGACCCAAATGGTTTCCAATGTAACTTTCTACACAAAAAACAATATCGATGGATTTGTGCCTGAATTTTCAGCTTAATGAAGGAATTAGGTATACTGGTAACCGTCAGAAACATTGCCGCGATCGCCATTTTTTTATTTGGGATACCATTGAGTCCAAAAAAAATATGTGTTTTCGAAATCCGCCACTCGAATTATTCGTGCTCCTCATTTTGTAGGAGCAAGGTCTTCAGGTCGACCTGATGTCATTGGAGCACATCATCATATGGGACACTTTGTCCCAAACAATTATGTGCTACACATTGGACAAGGCTATTAAATTCGTGCTCCACTCCCTCCCATCGTGGACAGATCAGGTATACTGGTGACCGTCAGCAACTTTGCTGCCGTCGCCATCTTTTTTTTGAGGCATCAATGAGTCCGAAAAAATACGTTTTCAAAATCCGCCACTCAAATTACTCGTGCTCCTCGTTTTGTAGGAGAAAGGTCTTCAGGTCGACCTGATGTGATTGGAGCACATCACCACACATGGAACACTTTGTCCCAAAAAATAATGTGCTACACATTGGACAAGGCTATTAAATTCGTGCTCCACTCCCTTCTAACGTGGACAGATCAGGTACACTGGTGACCGTCAGCAACTTTGTTGCGGTCGCCACCTTTTTTTTTGAGGCATCAATCAGTCCCAAAAAATATGTGTTTTCGAAATCCGCCACTCAAATTATTCGTGCTCCTCGGTTTGTAGGAGAAAGGTCTTCAGGTCGACCTGATGTCATTGGAGCACATTATCTCATGGGAGACTTTGTCCCAAACAATGATGTGCTACACATTGGGCAAGGCTGTTAAATTCGTGTTCCACTCCCTTCCATCGTGAACAGATCAGGTACACTGGTGACCGTCAGCAACTTTGCTGCGGTCGCCATCTTCTTTTGTCGTTCTCCATTTTGTTCGAAAATCATGTGTTCTCCGTTTCTGGTACTAGAAAGAGTCGTACTATATGGGCCATTCCGCCAAATATCGTACGCAAATTCGGCCTCAAAATTTTCGATACTTTTTTTTTTGCTTCTTTGTACTACTTGTGTATAGAAATAATATATTGTGCATCAAGGGCTGAAAGTCATGGTTTCCCGCCCGAGGTGCACATGCTACTTTTTAACACGCCTGCAAAGAAAAGTTTGTATTTTGCGGTCTGATGAGCGGGAGGAAAATGAGTACTTTCCGCCCTAGGGCGGAAAGTTGCTCCCAACCCTAACGGACCCATGCGAGAGTTCCGAGAGAGTAGGGCAAGAGTCTATTTGTTCCAGCAGTCGCTAGTTCAGAGAGAGTTGGTAGAGAGTTGGAGCCAAATAATAATATTAAATATTTTTCATAAAATTTTTTTCTTTTTTGAAGGAGAGGGAGGAGGGGGAGGGGGCGAAGAGGTTTGAGCTAAATAATATTATTAATTACTTTTGATAAAAAAATTTTCTCTTTTGGAACAGAGGGGCGGAGGGGGCGAAGGGGTTAGAGCCAAATAATAATATTAATTGTTTTTTATAACATTTTTTTCTCTTTTGGAGCAGAGGGGCGCAGGGGTTGGTGAGGGGTTAGAGTTAAATAATAATATTTATCATTTTTGATAATGTTTTTTTTGCAACAGAGGGGGAGGGGGCGAAGGGGTTACAGCCAAATAATACTAATAATAATCTTTTTGAGAGAGTAGAGAATTGGGGTCAGGTGCGTCACCGGGCCAACTTTCTACTCTCTCAAAAAGATAATTATTATTATTATTTGGCCTAACCCCTTCGCCCCCTTCCCCTGCGCCCCTCTGTTCCAAAAAACAACATTATCAAAAATAATTCATATTATTATTTAACTCTAACCCCTGCCCCCTTCGCCACTCTAGACCGAAAGAGAATTTTTTCATCAAAAGTGATTAATAATATTATTTGGCTCTAACCCCTTTGCCCCTTCCCCTCCACCGCTCTGTTCCAAAAAAAAACATCAATAATAATTAATATTATTATTTGTCTCTCACCGCGTCTCCCCCTCCCCTTCTGCCCTTGTTCAAAAATGAATAGAGGTAGAGAGTAGGCCTCGTCATAAGGGTCACAAATTACAATAATTGGGAAATAGAAGGGTCGAAAGATATGAGTTTCGTTAGTTTCAAGGGTCAGAAGATTGACCCTTACCCAACTCTCTACTCTCTACAAAAGTAGAGAGTAGAGAGTAGAGAGTAGTCTACTTTTGTAGAGAGTAGAGAGTTCGCCCGGTGACCACCGATTCTCCTCCGATACGGGAGTGAGAATTATTTTTTCCAAAATTTTGGAGCCGTAACACAACTCTCTACTGATTGATGATTTGCATAATTATTCAGTCAATGAACGTCAAAGCTTTGACAGTTCGACTCGTCTTCCCGAGTGGAAATTACTTCAGGCCCACCTGAAGCATGATCAGAACTTGATCAGGTTTTTGTAAGGTTCGACTGATTCGGTGATTCCTGATGAGAAGCTGACCAAGTTCTGATCCAGCAGATCGGATCCGAAAAACTAAAGGCGGATTCGGATCAAGTTCTGATCAGGTAGACATGATCAGATGATGCCTGATGAGAACCTGACCAAGTTTTGAATCAGTAGATCGGATCCGAAAAACTGCAGGATGATTTAGATCAAGTTCTGATCAGGTAGGCCCCATCTCACGCAGAGGTCGGCTGCCTGACTCCAATTTGATTAAATTCGGATTTGATGACTTTGATCGGCATTTGAACGGGGTCAATTGAAGAGAAAATGATCAGATTCAGATCCGGTCCACCTGACATTAATTTGAATAAGTTTTTCAGATAATTTAATTAACTATTATTATACTATTCAAATTAAGTTTTATCAAACATTATCAATAATTATTTTCAATCTTTAAAAAGGATCATTATACTGTAATTAGAATAAATTAAATTAATTTAATTTAATTAATCTAATTTAATTAATCAATTTAATTAACAGCCAGCGTTTCTCAAATGTACAGAAGGGAGGGATGATGATGTCGTACATACGTATTAAAGGAGTATCAAATTTACACGCAAATGATCTTGAGAAAAAAAATCACCAAATATCTATTTATTTATTAGAGTTATTGTTATTATCATTATTATTATTCATTAATGAAATAAATAAAAATTTAATTGAACATATTTTATCTCTGAGAATACATACGCACATCCGCGAGATCAGGAATAATCGTAAATTCAACGAATACCCCGATACAAATCATATAGGCAATGTACCGCTTACTCAATAGTAATAGCGTGATAGCGTAGTGGTTACGGCATAGGATTAGCAATCATACTGGTCCCCAGTTCGATCCCCAGCATCGGTAAAAAAATAATAAGCTTTTTCAGAGGTAATAACAGTAGAGATTCATTAAGAGAGGCGGCTTACGGTGAAAGAATTGAATTATCTTTTGTTTTGGATTAGTTATGCTTGATAATTGCTATTGGCACAGACAGACAGGTCACCCGAGTTTCATACAGTTGACTTGATCAAGTTCGGATCCATTCGTCCTGATCAAATCCGGATTGGTCAGAGGCGTAACATGTCTGCTCAAGACCGGATCCATCAACTTGATCAATACCTGATCACTGGTCAGATCTCACTTGATCCAAACTTGATCAAGACTTGACCGGAATTTCCACTCGGGTTCTGCTCGGCCTGTAAACTTCACATTCGTTGAAAACAAAATTTATTACCGAGTGCTCTATAATATTTTATGTCAAGTCGTGCAGAAGATGAGTTTTGAGCAGGATGCGCGAAGCGCAGCGTGCGATACACTCGACTTATTGGACGGCGCGACATAAAATTTTGTTTTAGTATTCCATAAGGGATTGATTGTCGTAGCCGCAGAATTTGACAAAAATGGATGATGGATGATTGGAAAAAAACGACATAAATATTTGTGATAACTTCACGTTCATTAACTAGATTATTTCATGAATAATTTTTCAGTGTTAATTCCAGTGTTTTAGGACCACAATCAGAGAGTGAAATAGTACATTTCGATACTAGGGTGTGAAGAACATTTCTGGCGAATATGAAATTACAGGACGAGCCGGAGGCGAGTTCTGTAATGATATTCGCCAGAAAATGTTCTTCACGCCCGTGTATCGAATAATATATTTTGACACGACGTGCGTGGGCGGTGTTTCACGCATTGAATGTCAAAAATTGTATTCCTCCCCTCCTCCCCCCTCCTCCCCGTGATGTTGATAGAGACATAGTAATTTAAGAGGAAATGAAGAAAGGGTTAAGTTGAATGACAAATTGTCGACCACTCGGAGTTCATGATTAACTGAATATTTTCAAAAATTGTTTATAACTATAGTCAGTTGAGTGTCCTCAACCAATTATTCAATCGTACTTACCAATAATCCACGTGCTTATTCTCAAGTGATCTTTACGTTTCAATATTGAGCCTGATACGGCCGTCCCTACTCTAGATGACATTCCAGATATTTCGAAGAGAAACACTGCTGAGTTTAACCCTAGTGTGGTCACCTGACGGGAAAATGCGACTTTGGTCACCTTCGCGGGAGAGTGCCGCCGTGTTATTTAGGCTCCACCGTTGTCGAATCCACTCTACACTTCCCGGGCGCGTTTAGCGAGTTCCCAGCAACATCACGCAACAGGCAATTTCATTTAACACGGGAAAAAATTGTTCACCTGTTGGAAATAATTTTTTTTTCTCCGAGAATTACGGATACAATATTGAAAAAAAATACTAGAATTTTCCAGATACTTCAATTGACGAATTCAATTTTTCTCAAATTTTCCCGGTCAACCAGTCGATAGCAAGGTAAATAAAACGACGTGTTGCGGCATTTCCCTCGCATGGTGACCAGTTTAGGGTTAAACAGCTCTTGAATAGCAACAAAGTTGCTGACGGTCACCAGTCTCCCTGATCTATCCACGATGACAGGAACTGGAGCATGAATTAAATAGCCTTGCCCAACGTGTAGCACATAATTTTTTGGGACAAAGTGCCCCATGTTATGATGTGCTCCAATCTCATCAGGTCGATCTGAAGACCTTGCTCCAACAAAATGAGGAGCACGAATAATTCGAGTGGCGGATTTCGAATACACATTTTTTTTGCACTCAATGGTATCCCAAACNATTTCGAAAACATATATTTTTTGGACTCAATGGTGTCCCAAATAAAAAAATGGCGATCGCGGCAAAGTTTCTGACGGTTACCAGTATACCTAATTCCTTCATTATGATGAAAATTCAGGCACAAATCCATCGACATTGTTTTTTGTGTAGAAAGTTAGATTGGAAACCATTTGGGTCACGTCATATACGCTTCGATATTGTGATAGAGCATGAATATTGTCGGTGTCAACATTCGAAAACACGTTTTTTTTTCTTGATATGATGGATCGAAACAAAAAGAAAATAACGCCAGGGATTCGATTCGNTAACGCCAGGGATATCGCATTTGCGACCTCAATTGTAGCATGGGAAGTCGATTCTTCTAAGAGGCTCCATCTTTTCCATTATTTCGACCAATTATCTTGGAGCACATAAAAAACACATAATTGTAGTTCATAGTATGACGCTTTAATCACCAATATTATTTTACTCACCCCTAATTGAATTTTCCCCTAGATGGGCGGTTTTCCTCATGCGGGCCTCTACCCCTTTTTCTGCGCCTTTTTCTTGGAGCACATAAAAAGCATATAATCATGGTNTGGGCGGTTTTCCTCATGCGGGCCTCTTTACCCTTTTTTCTGCGCCTTTTTCTTGGAGCACATAAAAAGCACATAATCATGGCTTACTGTTTATAGCTGCTACCATTAATCCGGGCTTTCAACCCCTAAAAGTAATTTTCCCCTAGAAGGGCTATTTCTCCCAAATCAGCCCCCATCCTGCCTGTCCTCTCACAGTAACCGAAAGCACGTAAAAAGCACATAGTTATGACATTATTTTTTTTNTTATGATGAAAATTCAGGTACAAATCCATCGATATTGTTTTTTGTGTAGAAAGTTACATTGGAAACCATTTGGGTCACGTCATATAGGTTTCGAGCAATTCCGCTTGACGTGGGGGTATTTTCCAGCTACCGGATGGAGCACGAATATTGTCGACGTCAATATTCGAAAACACGTTTTTTTTTCTTGATATGATTTATCGAAACCAAAAAAAATAACGCCAGGGATATCGCATTTGCGACCTCAATTGTAGCATGGGAAGTCGATTCTTCTAAGAGGCTCCATCTTTTCCATTATTTCGACCAATTATCTTGGAGCACATAAAAAACACATAATTGTAGTTCATAGTATGACGCTTTAATCACCAATATTATTTTATTCACCCCTAATTGAATTTTCCCCTAGATGGGCAGTTTTCCTCATGCGGGCCTCTTTACCCCTTTTTCTGCGCCTTTTTCTTGGAGCACATGAAAAGCACATAATCATGGCCTACTGTTTATAGCTGTTACCATTAATCCTGGTTTTCAACCCCTAAATGTAATTTCCTGCCTGTCCTCTCATAGTAACCGAAAGCACGTAAAAAGTACATAATTATGGCATAATTTTTTTTCCGACCATTCCTTATTTTCCACCCCTTACCCCTAATTCCCGAAGGGATGGAGCACCATTTTTTTTTGTTCGAGCACCAAAAAACACATAAAAGGCACATAAATTTGACAAAAAAAAACCCCCATTTTTTGACCTTGCTCCGCTAACTTTATGGACGTTCAAAATGGGCTAAGAAATCAGCCTGAAGTATCTTCTGATTTATAAGCTAATTTCCTGTGTTGAGAAAATCATGAAAATCCCCATTTTTCCGGGAAATCCTATATGGGATGGAAATTAGCTTATAAATCAGAAGATACTTCCGGCTGATTTTCTAGCCCATTTTGACAAATTGAGCGATTAATTTTGACATTTGACCGAAAATATTTGAGCAGAAAATTTTTTCTTCGCACAGAAAATTAGCTTATAAATTGCTGATAATTCTAGGACAGACAGCAAGCCTATGTAATGACCTTGGATGTGCCCATTTTCCAGCCGATATAGGATTTCCCGGAAAAATGGGGATTTTCATGATTTTCTCAACACAGGAAATTAGCTTATAAATCAGAAGATACTTCAGGCTGATTTTCTAGCCCATTTTGACAAATTGAGCGATTAGGTAGACGCCCAACTCTTAGAGTTGGACTTTTGGCCCAAAATATTTGGACAAAAAATTTTTGTTTTGCGCAGAAAATTAGCTTATAAATAGCTGATAATTCTGGGCCAGACAGCAGGCCCATGTAATGACCTTGGATATGACCATTTTCCAGCCCATATGGGATTTCCCGGAAAAATTCGGATTTTCATGATTTTCTCAACACAGGAAATTAGCTTATAAATCAGAAGATACTTCAGGCTGATTTTTTAGCCCATTTAGGCAAATTGAGCGATTAAGTTTGACATTTGGCCCAAAGCATTTGAGCAGAAAATTTTTGCTTCGCACAGAAAATTAGCTTATAAATAGCTGATAATTCTGGGCCAGTCAGCAGACCTATGTAATGACCTTGGATGCGCCCATTTTCCAGCTCATATAGGATTTCCCGGAAAAATGGGGATTTTCATGATTTTCTCAACACAGGAAATTAGCTTATAAATCAGAAGATACTTCAGGCTGATTTTCTAGCCCATTTTGACATATTGAGCGATTAGGTAGACGCCCAACTCTTAGAGTTGGACTTTTGGCCCAAAATATTTGGACAAAAAATTTTTGTTTTGCGCAGAAAATTAGCTTATAAATAGCTGATAATTCTGGGCCAGACAGCAGGCCTATGTAATGACCTTGGATGTGCCCATTTTCCAGCCCATATGGGATTTCCCGGAAAAATGGGGATTTTCATGATTTTCTCAACACAGGAAATTAGCTTATAAATCAGAAGATACTTCAGGCTGATTTTCTAGCCCATTTTGACAAATTGAGCGATTAAGTTTGACTTTTGGCCCAAAATATTTGAGCAGAAAATTTTTGCTTCGCATAAAAAATTAGCTTATAAATAACTGATAATTCTGGGCCAGACAGCAGTCCTATGTAATGACCTTGAATGTGCCCATTTTCCAGCCCATGTAGGATGTCCCGGAAAAATGAGGATTTTCATGATTTTATTAACACAGGAAATTAGCTTATAAATCAAAAGATACTTCAGGCTGATTTTTTAGCCCATTTTGACAAATTGAGCGATTAAGTTTGACATTTGGCCCAAAGCATTTGAGCAGAAAATTTTTGCTTCGCACAGAAAATTAGCTTATAAATAGCTGATAATTCTGGGCCAGTCAGCAGGCCTATGTAATGACCTTGGATGTTCCCATTTTCCAGCTCATATAGGATTTCCCGGAAAAATTGTGATTTTCATGATTTTCTCAACACAGGAAATTAGCTTATAAATCAGAAGATACTTCAGGCTGATTTTCTAGCCCATTTTGACAAATTGAGCAATTAAGTTTGACATTTGGCCCAAAATATCTGAGCAGAAAATTTTTGCTTCACACAAAAAATTAGCTTATAAATAGCTGATAATTCTGGGCCAGACAGCAGGCCTATGTAATGACCTTGGATATGACCATTTTCCAGCCCATATGGGATTTCCCGGAAAAATTCGGATTTTCATGATTTTCTCAACACAGGAAATTAGCTTATAAATCAGAAGATACTTCAGGCTGATTTTCTCGCCCGTTTTGACAAATTGAGCGATTAAGTTTGACTTTTGGCCCAAAATATTTGAGCAGAAAATTTTTGCTTCGTGCAGAAAATTAGCTTATAAATAGCTGATAATTCTGGGCCAGACAGCAGGCCCATGTGATGACCTTGAATTTGCCCATTTTCCAGCCCATATGGGTTTTCCCGGAAAAATTGGGATTTTCATGGTTTTCTCAACACAGGAAATTAGCTTATAAATCAAAAGATATCTCAGCGTGGTTTTCGAGCCAATTCTGATGACTTGGCCGCCTAGCTTAACGCCCAAATCCGAAAAATCGATTTTACGCCCAAAATATTTGAGCAGAAAATTTTTGGTTTGCACAGAAAAAAAGCTTATAAACAGCATGTAATTTCGAGCTATTGACCGAGTCGATCCGAGCACCTTGGCTGCCTGGCTTGACGGAGCTGGTATGAGTCGGATATCGATAAAGACGGACTACGCCGACTACTATCTCGATATAACCTAACCTGTCTTATCGCTTCTCATCTCGCGGCTTCTGAGATGTACACATGGTGTTATTACTTGGTCACTAATTATCCAAATACATCGTTGATATTTACATATGTTTGGTGTCAGTGTACAAGTGATTTATATTCCCCGAAAATCCCACTGCATTAACAACAAAAATTTTAAAAATCTGTGTGTATCAGTTGCTGCCACTTAGCAAAGAGTTAAAAACTCGAGGCCTCAGTTATTGCTACCCTCCGGAGCCAGTTTGTGCCAGGTGAAAAATAAACGTACAAGAATAATATTACCAAAAATTGTTATCATAATGACATTAGGCGCTTTTAAAAATCCGAAATAAATGAGTAGAGGGAGAATTCATCAATCTATTATTTTAGAAAGATAGTTTAAAAATTCGGATAAGTTAGATTGCTCTCAAATACGAAGTGGGAGAAAGTGGAGCATTGGCAAAAGCGAATGTCCCAGTAAGTGCCCCCAAAACGCCAGACTGCGACTCTTCTTTATTAAATTAAAAGTATTTCTTATTTTCTGATGATGATAACTTTAACTTTGAGCAGAAGTATAGGGAATGGGGTTTGCACTGAAGAAGTTTAATTTCAGTATCTGGCAAATTTCGCGTTGATATTTATAAAAACCGCTGAAGGTGGTAGAAACTGGCGCAGTGGTATTAACTGGTACATCGACCTTAAATCGAATTTTGGCTTCTGTCGATGGATAGGGTTTGACAATACCTACATTTGAAAAAAAAAATATATTCAATTCCATCGATTTATTGGCGGACAAGGAGGGAATAATTGAAAAAACAAGTTTGTTACACACACACAGACATACTGTAAAATGATAAAAATCATGTACTGTTCCTCGCCTGAACTGACCGCGGATCATGGGGGGAAAATTAGTATTTTCACCCCAGCGAGGAGTCGGATCACCCAGGGCCACAATTGTCAGTTTCTTTATTTCTTATATTCACTCTTTCTTTTATTATTTTCTCAAATTCTGTCGTCGCGGTGACCGTGGGTTACGCGTGAGCTGCGCGACGAGGGGAGTGGAACGGAGCATCGGAAATGGCTACAAGTCGGCGCTACAACAGATGAGTAGCACACCGACGAGCACGCACACACCGAGTCTCGGAGACTCACACCACGAAGGACGCGAGAGATGATCGACACACGCCAGCAGGCATCTCAGGCCGCTACGTGCGAACCCCCACCACCTCACCGATGGATCGGTGGCGCAAGGCCGCCCAGTAAAAAACTCATGCTGCAACATTGAGGGAGCATCGGGTTATGTTGGCTTCTGCGCCGTTCAACGTGGATCACATCCACCGACCGCGCGGCGCAAGTCTCAGTTCTCTGGGACTCAAGAATTGAGAATTATGACAATTTAAAAATTCCCAATTCAAAATCATACAATAACGCGGATTCTCTGCGCTTCATCGCGTGATCGGGGTGGGGTTAGAAAAGATTTTGAGGTTCCTCGGGGCGATGTACGGCCCCGATGGACACTCTTCGCTGGGATTTGTTCAGATAAAGTCGCTCTGCGCATTCTAAGTTTTCCTTTGCTCTTTGAGCTTAATTACCTAATCAAAAAATTACTTTGTGGTGTTGTGCCCGGATTTTCTGGCCTTCATTCTGCCGTCGCTGCTGTACTGAGGGTCCAGACGAGTTTACCTGATGTTTCTCGCATAATAAACGGTGAGTGCAATTGACTTTGTGAGTGCACGCGTGTTCAGTAAATTTGATCCTCCGGTGGCAATTTGGGCACCGTTTGAGTTGTGAAAATTCGAGCCTGTTGCCTTCGGGACGCGGCACTTAGTGGCCTCTGGCCTAATTCATTTATTGTTTATCGAATATTATTGATTTCATCTAATTATTCATTCTCGATTTTTCAGATCTCAATTTTGACAATTTATTCCATTTTCTTCATTCGTGTGGCCTTCGCGTTGTCGCGCTTCGGGTGATTCTTGCGAAGGATAATATTTCGTCATTAAATTGTGGCTGTGTGATATTGGTTCATGCTGCCAATCAAGTGAAAATATTGGATTTTTGTAATTACCTCTTATTTTCGTATCTGCTAAAATATTAATACTCTGTATCGAATCATACCGCGTGTAGAGTTCTCTCTCACACAGTCAGTTAGTTTCTGAAAATTTCTGAATTGTAGCTTCAGACAATTGATAATTTTGATTTGTGTCGAACCTTTGCTCGCGGGAGTCCTCTCCCGCACAGGGAAAACTAGCGAATATAATTTCACTGGCATTTGGCCGAATTTTTCTATTGTTTTACTGTTGTGATAAAAATATATTTTATTTTATTTCCGAACAATTCATGGTGTTGAACCGCATTAATTATTTGCCCATTCCCACACGCCTCCGCGGTTTCCTGAGCTGGTCGTGGAACGCTCTTCGATATCGTGACCAGGTCCTTTGGAGGTTAAAAGGACTGGCGCCCTTTTTGGTATTTTGTCTCCTCTTGTCTATCCCCGTCGTTCTAATTTCGGGTTGAGAGAGTGGACTCCAAAGGGTCGCTGAAAGTTCGTGGAGAACCACGCGCCTGAATCCTGCAGACGCGCTTGGAAAAATACCTCACAATACATACATACACACGGACACGGTCTAAAAATCGCATTTTCAGACTTTTTGGATCATAATGGGTCGATCTAACACAAAAAATTCAAAACTTAAATTTGAACGATTATAATGCTTCCATTCGAAAACTAAAAATTGAAATCGGTCAAATAGTTTAGGAGATATTGCCCACAATAGTTTATACAAAAAGTTGAATATCTCAGGAACTATCGGACCGATCGGGCTGAAATTGTACGTCGATGCTGAGCTCAATAGTACCTACTATTGATCAAAATTTCGAATCAATATCAATCAATTTCACCGTATTTATGTTATATTTTCTAAACTAGGAAAGGAGGCGCGCTTCGCACTAGACAAAATTAGAGCATGTCAAAATCCGATGAATACAGTGCTTCCATTCGGAATCGAAAATGAGAAATAAAGTTTAGAAATGAATCATTTGTGAACAGAAAAAACCGCACCCCCACTTCAATGTTTTCATTTTTTTTTCTTCTTTTAAGAAAAAGTCGCTTTGACGGAAAAGAAACAAAAATCGATAATCGAGGTGAGAGAAGGGGGTATAGCGCATAATTTCCTACCTCATGGGCGATTTCACTTCATTTCCGATGGTGTGAGCTAATTGAAACACCATCGTCAATCCAAAGAACGGAAAATCCCTGTGGAAAATACACATTGACGACCCGAAAACGCTTTTCAATCTCTTCCGAAACTCAAAATTTAGTCAAAAACTGAAAAATGGAAAAAAAAATCAATTGTTCGTACGTCGAGCAATTCAAATAGATATAAAACAATTTCCTCAGGTCTTTTGAACGTTGAGAAAACCACGAAAGGAGCCTCAACAAAATTAGAATTGTGAAGAAGCAAAATCATACCACTGATTGGCGAAATTGGGTTGTTGCATGAAATTTTTTAATTGAAAAAAATGATGAAATACGAAAATTGGATGGAAAATATTAGATACGTATTTTTTTATTTTGAGAAAAAATGAAAAATCAATAAGTTATAGCCAATTGAAGAAATGTCTGACTTGTGACGTCACAACGGTTGGTATATGGGCGTTTTGGCGTGACGTCATAAGTCAGACGTTTTCAATTGCCTATAACTTGTTCATTTCTCATTTTTTTTCAAAATAAAAAAATACGTATCCAATATTTCAATTTTCATATTCAACAATAAAAAATTTTCATGCAAAACCCCAATTCTCATATGTGAATGAAGGATACTTACATGATTGCATCTACACACGTGAACGATGAACAGTTGTTGCACATTTGGGAAATAAGGCATGGCCGAAAATGTTCCATCCATGAAAATCTTCACATCTTGAGCAGTTAAGGAATATTTTTTCACAAATACAGGATCACCAAAAATCGCTGCTTCGAAATCGTTAGGTCCTGCAATATATGCAACCTCCAACTTTCGATTATTGTAGCTCAATATGTCCAACCATTCCTCTAGTTTTATATAGTCAACATATTGCTCTAGATTTCTTGGATGGGGTCGGTTTTTAGTTTGCTTACGTCGGCGTAAGGTTCGTGCATTAGCGTCATATGCAATAGGTTGAGCATCTTTGTATCTATAATCAAGACAAAGAGTATGACATCTTGCAAAATGCAGCAGTGAAGAGGAACGTCGACCCGTCGATTTATCGACGTATCTCCCCAATGGAAAATTTATTGTTGCGAAATTTGTAATTATACTGCTTTACTATTTCACAAAAAGATTAGCAAACTAAAATAAATATTTTTCGAAGTAAAATTTAATTATTGATTTACATACTTATTTTGAGCGGCTTGAAACGCTCTTCGTTTACTCAATCCACTTATGGCAACAATCTCTTTCACGTAATCCTTCAGGGCTTTCATTGGAATTGTTATAAATCGGACGAAGGTCCGATAATTTTCACAACAAATAAAATTTTGGACTATTCTCACAAGACTTACATGGTCTTTGCTTGAGAGTCTAATCCCTATGGATCCTTACCTTCAGTGCTACGCACTTCTCACTGGATCGTGTCGTTGGATATGTAAATAGTTAGAGGTACGAAGGTGAATATTGAGGGGCAAATGAAATAATTTATAAACCGAAGTGAGTTCCCGTTATAACTTTAATGACCCCATGAATAAAGCACTTTTGTTAAATTGAGAAATATACGATTTCGGAACATTATACTTTAAATCAAAACAAATTAAACTAGTAATTTATTCAACTAATTGACACAATTTGCAATATTCTGGAATTTGATACTGGAGGATTAGCGCATATAAAATTGATTGAATTGATTCGAATGATGAAATTGAGAGAGGCCGAAGGTTTGTCCCGGAAAATCTAATTTGGAAATAATTGGGCTCACCCTTATCTTGGTACTTTAGAAACTGATATAGCCTAATTCGTTGGATAGTCACTCAGTTTTAGATTAATTTCACTATTTCGGAGTTATTAAGTTAAATAAGTTGATAAAGTTCACTAAGTTCCACTAAGGATTGGTTCACGTATTATTAAAAGGTTAGCTTCGATTTCAGTTGACTTGATTGTAGTCTAATAACTAATGGTAGAATTTGCAAATGAGTCCAATCAGTGACACACGCGTGTATGATATGCTCTAACTTGCGCGACTACGAAGTTGAGCGTAATTGTCGCGGGTCGAAATTATTACTGCAGTTATTCCGGACGCGCACTCAAGTCGGTTTGCCGCACGGTTAAAGCCCAAGACTAAGGGAAACGTACACGGCGTTGTTGGGTGCGGAGGATAAATTGTGCAGGAGCCAAATTTTATGTTATTCTCTTGATGGTAAAATCGTGACTGACTATTGTTTCGAGCGCTCTTCATTTCGATGCACCCATTGGGGATGACCGCTTCATCGTCAAATTTTGCGCTCACGTGCGAAACGGGGATAGAAATAAAATTCTGCGTGATACTTTACGTATGGAAATGCTGACATTTAAATTCATGCGCGCGAGACTATTCGTAAGGTAAATGTGAATTAAATATGATATGGCGAGTATAGATTAGTCACCGCGCTCTTGGAGTCTCCGCTGACGCTGGGAGTCGTCACGCGCGCCGAAAGTTGCTGACGCTCGAGGTCAGCGCGCGGACGTCCGAGAGACGCGGCAACTCGATACGTATAGCGGACATTAAATAAAATTTAATAGAATAGATTTTAAATTTTAGAGATTTTGTATATAACAGAATATTGCTCTTGTCTGCTTTGCAAATACTGTGTGTCTTTATCACGACTAATTCCCCACCAGGTTTAATACGAGCCTGACCCGTATAGGCTGTATTGGGACACTCAGCGACACCGTTGAGGAATGGAGATATTAATTAATAATCCCTTCGGAAATTGGAATAGTCAACTGTCAAAAACTTTTGAATTGTAAATAAAATTCGAATCATGAAATTAAAAAAAAAATATTTTCTAGATTTCAATATGATATCTCTGTTAATTATGCAATTATTTTGTTAATCAATGATTTGAAGAGGAAATGTCAGAAGACCTTTTTTTTTATAAATCAAAGAGTTTCCAACGGAAATCTTTTCCTACATTTTTCTCGAAAATTCCTCATTCTTAAGATGATTCGCTGTTTAGCGAGATGAGACAACTACATTTTTATTTTTTTGAATTCAAGATCGTGGTAATTATGCAATTATTCTGTTGAAGAGTGATTTTAAGGGGAAATACCATTATCTAGAGCTTGAAACTTCCGACAAAGAATGATCTTTTAAATTTTTACCAAAATCACTGATTCTTAAGGCCCGGATGGAGGGATTTTTTTCCCGAGTGGCGATTTTACGCCCCCCCAGTGTGGGGTCAAACCAAGAAGCTTTATCCCGACCATAGCTATGTCGGTAACTGCGGGAATGGCAGGAAAGCAGGGTGACATATAAAAGTGGGGCTTGGAAGGGGCTCCGCAGTTTTTGTTTCTTATTCTGTTCGTGTTTATTTTTTCCGGTAGATCTTCTCATGTTTCCTATTATTAGCGGGGTGAAATAAGTAACGCAGTCGGTTGTTTAAATAATAAAATGTAATATGATGTATATTATATTGTTACGTCAAGAATGGGTTACTTGACACAACTTTATTAAATTAAAATTCAATATATTGAACCAAAGAAACAAGATTAAATTCAAAGATCGTCACGAATTTAAGGAATAGAATTCAAACACAAAACCCATTTACAAAGGTCCCCTTTTACTTCAATTTTCTAAACCCCAAAAAGGTTTGGAATCAAAGGTTGAAAAGGTTCACTTGGAGTAAAATGAAAAGAATTTTGAATAACTTTAAAGTGACTCACTAGAGTCTTTATTTTAACAAAACAAGTAGAAAAGTATAACTACAGCATTCGACTTACATTCACTGCTCTGCTTTCAGTCGTAAAGTATTTTGTATGTGGTTAAAAGTAATACCGCACTGAATTTAAGACGTTGGATTAAATTCTTTATTTAAATGAATAAAATGATTAAAAATGTCACAAGACTTGGGATTTCAGAAAATAATTTAGTCACGAAAGACTAAAATGGAAATTAAATAGTCATCCAAGACTATATGAAAATTAAAGGTCGCGAAAAACTCGAAATATCGCCTTAATAGGTCGATAATAAAATTGGAACTGTGTCCAAAAGAAACTGGAGTATACTAACTCTCAGATATGAGCTACTACTACTACTGTAGCGATGACTACAAAATGCAATCGGAACTGTAACTGTCGTGCTGCTATTGCGCACAAGTCTTTATAGTTCATCTAGGAGGGTGTGTCCTCAGAATGCATAGGGAAATTTCGGGGACCAATTACAAATGACTCTAGCTGAAAATTTCCCACTCCAGTGGTTTGAAATCTCCTTGTTTCGAGATCAACTCCATCTCTCTACATGAAGATGTTTTTGGGGTGTAGGCGGTCTTTTCTATTCCCCAACAACCAATGAAAATTGTTTTAGGAATGCCCATATATTCCCTCCACAATTCTCTTTTATCTCTTATTTTCAACTTAGCGTTAACATCTTTGTTATTTAATTTTTTAGAAACAATTCAGATAAATTTCATGAAATGTTATGATAACTTATAATTCATTGGAGAAAAATAGTAATCTAAAAGTAATTCAATAATAATTCAATGACATAAAAATATTGTTTAAACTTTAATTATTTTGTGGTTTTCCACGTTGATAATATTTCTTAAACAATTATGATAGTTTAATTAATATCCGAAATGGAAAATTATTCATAAAAGAATCATTCTGTTGTATGATGCATTTTACTATTTTTGTGTCACATGTTCGTCAATGTTTATGTCATTTCCTCCATGTGGGAAACGAAATGGTTACTCTATTTTTATATCAAATATTTGTCGTGGGAGTTACAAAATTTGGACCCACGCTTAGAATTTGTTATCAACAGCTTTCCGGTTCAAGAGTCCAGTGTTTATTGAAATTTACGGTCACACGTGGAAAGTACATGATTAAGGAGACGAGACTAGACTCAAATGTTTACAGTGCATCTGATATTGCACAGCTGATATCTCCTTAATCTAGGAGAAACTCGACGTTGGGAACATTTTGATCGTTCACAGATGTGTGCAGCCGAAATATTCCCAACATCGAGGGGGTCACTTTCCCTCGTCACAGAAGATAATTTGGGTTTCAAAAGTCGCTTCTATCACTGAGATAATTGAATGACGACATAAGAAAATGAATTAAAATGAATTTTCTGGCGGATGTCACACCCCCGCAGTTAGACGGAAGTATACGAGTGACATTAGAGAACGAGAACGACGTAATAAAAAAAAAATGAAATAATCTTATTTCTATCTAATAAGAGACAGTCTTTAAATCTTACTTGTCTAATTACAAAATTTTGTAGACTTGAAGTTGAGAGCCTTTCATCAGAATAGAGGATGTTGTTGTTGTGTAACACAGTAATGCAGCTGTCGTGGTCTTCCTTCTTCAGGGTCAAACGAAGTGTCTTACTTCACTATCATTGAGAGGTTTCTCAATGTGTGGATAAATCTTCTCAGTTGCTCCATCGCTTGCTGGAGCAGAAGCTTCGATAAGTTCCAACTCAACGTCCTTGCGCTCTGGATCTCTTGCCTGCTTAGCCATACGCAGTAGTAGATTCGTAACAGAATCCCAAATTGCTCCTAACAAATGGATGGACCATCCATAAACCATGTGAAGCGTATAACCGTGGATGATGGTATCCACGAGGAGTTTCAATATTCGAATCAGCATGAAAACTCCGATGAATCCAGCGCTGATGGAACCGAAACTGACAAATCGGCCCCATGTCTTCTTCCACGTAATTTCAGCCAGTTTTTCCAAAGCATTCTCATCGAAAATGTTGAACATCGATGGTGATGCGTAGTGAGACCCATTACTTGAGACTTTTTGGGCGATCTGGTTGAGAACTGTTGTGTTCTCCATCGGGAACATAATGCGATCGCGCATTTTCTCAAGATCTTCTTCACTATAGATCCCGCTGGTTGTTAAATGACTAGGATTTTGGTATTTCCATGTCACCTTAACGTTGGGTTTGATTTGGATTGATGGCAGCGTTTCAACTGCGTGTGGCATCAATTTATACCAAGTATCAGCAAGACGATAGAACTGAAGTAATGGAGAATTACAAGGGATTTGTGTCGCCTGTGTTACAACAACATGGGTACGTGGTGTCAGGAAAACGCTCTCATTTCCTCGTTGTACTGGTAGACGATTATAACATTCTTCTGTTTTCCTTACTTTTAATTCTACTGGTACACATTGAACTAAGTGAATAACTTCACCAGCTAACACCGCCATGTAACCTGGACCTTTCATAAATTTAAATGCAAATTCATCAGGCATAGTCGATGCAATTGCCAAGCTATTTCTCAAAATCTCTCGTTCCAGATTACATTGGTGGCGCAAGACATCTCTGTACAATCTATGCACTTGAGATCTAATATATCTTTCTACATAAACAAATTTTGCATTTACATACATAAGTAAATCCATATTGTCGGTATTTAATGAAACCGCAACATTTCGTGAAAAATCTGCAATATTGCTTGTTTCAATGATGAAAATTTTTGGATGTTCCGTCTTTATTAGATTCAAACCGCACGCGTTATCAACACCTTGTTTCGTAAAAGTGAAGCTAACTTCCTTTACATTGACAGAATATAAAGTATCATCTCTTGAGGTTATTTTATTTACCAGGCCTTTATGAAGAATAGAAAATAAACCTGTTTCACAATGAGATGTTGAGGGTAATGTTTCCCAGAATGAATATCCTCCAATTGGATCGATACATTTATTGTCTCTTAACCTATAAGCATGACCGGAAGATAGGTAAATTTTTCCATTATCTACCTCTACTCTAGCCATATCTGATCTCAGTGAGATTCGAACAACACCCAATACAACGACGTTTTTGTATGAATCAAAAGGGTCTGAATATTGGACTCCATCACAACGACCGTCATTGTTTACCGTACCTGCTAAAGTGACACTTCTAGGGGTTGTTGTGTTGGGTTGAAGTCCAGTAATTAAAGTATTACCGATTGTTATGGTGCCATGGTCATGGGCAACCTTGCACGCATCTTCTGAGATATACTGAATATATTCAGCATGTGCATTGTCAACAATTGAGACATGGGAGTGCATGCCACAATGGTAGACAGTACGACTTACTTCAATTTTACATTGAAGTACTCTTGTATGAGTATATTTGTCCAATTGTATCATATAAATATGTGTTTTAGAGGTCGTTACCTCTTCATCCTCGATATCGCAATCATCGATATCGAGTAACGATATGGTCGTAACATTCAGCGCATTATTACCACAGTCGTACCCAATTATTGCAGACACTGAATTCCACGTTACTATCAGTATCATAATCTTTAAAAGAATCATCTTTTCTGTAAATAAGAATAAAAGGAATTAATTTATAACCTTATACAAATAAAAAAATAAATTAAGAATGTTTTCTTTATGGTGTATAATCAGAATCGGAATCACTAGATTCATCTTTTCTTTTTTTATTTTATTTTCTTTTTATCATTATATCTATTGTCAATCATTTTTTATATTTTCAATCTATTTGGATGAACAATTTTAAACTTGTTTTTTATTGCAATTTTGACATTTCCATCTGGCAGAATTTCTACAACTTTGGAAGGACCATCATATTGGTCACCTAATTTTCCTGGTCTTGGTCCACTTAATAAAAAGACATTATCACCCTCTTCAAAATTCACAGGGTTGATCTTTTGATCATAATAATGCTTTGATCTATGTTTGGAATCAATCAAATTTTCATATGCCAATTTCCTAGTCTGTGATAATCGTTTTACCAGATTTTCAATATAATTATCATAAGTAGGCAATTTATCAAGTTCATGTAACGGTTCTTCGGAAGGAAGCCGAGCCGTTTTACCGAATACCAATTCGTATGGAGTAAATTTGGTACCTTTATGAACACACGTATTGTAAGACAACAGCAAGATCAATCCATTGATCCCACTCTGAATCCACAGGGGCATACTGTTTTAAGTATTCGCCCAATACATGGTGCTAACGCTCCAACGATCCATTCGATTGTGGATGGAATGCAGTAGTTTGTAATTTTTTTATTCGAAAGCGCTTATTAATTCTTCGCATCATGGCGCTTATAAAATTTCGACCTTGATCAGTTAAACAAACTTTCGGAGAGCCGAAGACGCAAATGAAACGTTTAATGAAAGCATCCGCTATTGTCTCCGCTCTTTGATTCTCCAATGGAATTGCCATTGAATATTTAGACAATTGATCTTGAATAGTTAAAATACACTCATTATTATTTACTGTTTTGGGCAAAGGACCTACAATATCCATCGCAATTTTATCGAAAACCGTGCCAGGTGTATCTGTAATTAACATCGGTTGTTTAGTTTTAACGCGGACTAATTTTTTTAATTGAAACTCCGCGCATTATTGAATACGATTTTGAACATCTTTCTTCAAATTTTCCCAATAATAACTATTTTTAATACGATTAAATGTTTTTGATACCCCTTTATGACCTCCAATAGGTGAAGAGTGCATCTCATAAAAAATTGCATTTCGTTTTTCAACAGGTACATATTTTACCGTACCAAGACAAATAATAACTTTGATATTTTCATTTATGAATGTTTCCTCAATTGAAATAAGAATTTCAGACCATGGAATATTATTTACATATTTAGAATATGCAATTGAAATAGTTTCAATTTTATCTTTCTTCAAAAGTTCTTTCAGATTGTTTAAACTTTCGCAAAAATATTTTTTTACTGTGAGATCAGATTCCCCACTAGATCCTTGAATAATAGCGGCAAAATGGCAATTTTTACCAATTTTTTGTTTATAAATGCCACCTAAACGTGTGGTTTTAATGGTGGGTATTTTATTTAATTTTTTAAAATCTTTAGCACCTTCATCAACAGGGTCACCATCGTCTGAGAGGAAATATAGAATATTATCTTTACGATAAATAATTAATTCTTTGGAAATAATAATAGGAGATTTATTTTTTTTGAATTCTTCAATTTCGGAATGTTCAGATCTAGAGTCTGAATCATCTGTTTCCATTTCATCACATGAATTGTTTACTTTTAAAGACAAAGAGTTTTCTTTTTTTTATCATAATTAATTCCATCATTAACATCCAATACAAGCTTTGGTGGTCTACCCCTTTTTCTTTTTATTGTTGAAGAGCAAAATGGAATTTCACCACTAAATTTATTAGGAATTTCACCTTTTACTGAAATTTTGGGAATTTCACCCTCATAATAACTCGGAAAATAAAAATTGACTGTCTGATGGTTCGTGCAGAGATAATCAAGAAGTAGTGTCAAAAGACATTTTTGCGTTTATAACACGATCAAATATACCTCAGTGATAGAACTAAATTCGATATTTTTCGAAACTAAAGCTAAACTTACCTTGTTGATCAAAGAACCATTCAGCTTAATGTTTATTCACAATGGGGCATGTAGAGAGAATTGGATATTTTAATATCTTTCCATAACTAGAATGTCCTCGGTATTTTAATAGATAGTTTCATCGATACTCTTCTGAAAAATTGAGAAACGCTTCATACGCCTCAATTAGATTTGTTAAATTTCAATTTATTGTTTAAGCGCGTGTATACAATTGCATGACAGTTGTGTCAGCACCCAAGCAATAATCGAGCGGGAATTTATTCATATTGAACCAGCCCGCTTGATAGGAAAAGGAGAAAGATGAAAACTATCTCTCTCGCTGTGTCTTGGTTCTCCCTCATCCCAGGTGGGAAATTCCAAGCTTCGAAGATGGAGTCAAGCTTGGCAGAAGCTACGATTGCCTAGCCTTCACATACCTAGCTCCGAACACGCTTGATGCTGTGGATATAGGTAAATAGGTAAGTCCAAGCTTGGTGATAACATACGAGTCCAAGCTTTGAATCCAAGGCTGTGCCAAGCATGGTCCCTGCTTGGCATTTCAAGCTTGAACTCCAGACGTTTAACCAAGCTTGTTCAGGCATAGGTTACCAAGGTAAATCCAAGCTTGGCGATACCATACACGTCCAAGCTTGGGATCCAAGGCTGTGCCACGATCGAGCTTCGTATTCCAATCTTGAACTCAGAACGTTTGACCAAGCTTGGCTGGGCATAGATTCTCAATGTAAATCCAAGCTTAGCGATACCATATAAGTCCAAGCTTCGGATCCAAGGCTGAGCCAAGCATGGATGAAGCTTGGTATTCCAATCTTGAACTCAGGACGTTTAGCCAAGTTTTACCGGGCATAGATGACCAAGGTATATCCCAGCTTGATAGTACCGTACGAGTCCAAGCTTGGGATCCAAAGCTGCCCTGAGCATGGTCCAAGCTTCGTATTTCAAGCTTGAACTCAGGATGTTTAACCCAGCTTCGTCGGGAATAGGTTATCAAGGTAAATCCAAGCTATATATTTCCAAGCTTGAGATCCAAGCCGGTCCCAAACATGGTCCAAGCTTGGTATTCCAAGCTCGGACTCCCGAGGTTTAACCGATCTTGACTCAACCTGTCTCACCTAGATAACACAGTGGGGTAAAACGGGATAATAGGATGATTTCATCATTCAATTTTCCTCTTATCCCATTTTACCCCGCTACCGTTTTACCCCATTCTTTAATTCACCCCGTTATTCCGTTTTATCCCACTGCTAAATGTATCTGCAATTTAATTTCCTCTCCTATCCCATTTTACCCCTGGGAATATCATTTGCCTACGTAAGCCCCACAAACATAACCTTAAACAGCAATACCTGTCCGGCATCAGAAGACTCCCGACTATTCGGCGATCACTGAAGCTAAGCAGCAGTGCGCCGGGTTCGTAACAGGATGGGTGAACGAGGGGGAACACTGAGGAGAAATACCGAGGGAAAAGAGAATGGTTCCGTGCACCGTTTTTTAAAATTTTGATTATATTGTGAGGCTAAAAAAAGTCAATTCCTCATAATAAATGAGCTTTTAAGTATTAAATTCCGGAGTAATTAACTATTCAATTAATTTCGCTGAAGCAGGGATATCACTTTGGCCCCAAGCTTAGATATATAGCTTTACAACCAAGCTTGGACGGCGCTTGGCCTCTAAGCTGGCCCAAGTGTTACATTCCGATGCTCAGCTGAGATTGGTCTAGGCTTGGGTTCCAAGCTTGCGCCAAGCAAAGCAAGTCTTGATCCAAGCTTGGGTCAAGCCTGGTGCAATCGTCAATTCCCACCTGGGACAGTCTCTCTCCCTCTCTTATACTTTCTTCTCTTCACACACATACGCGTATGCACAGACAAATATAAACCAGTGAAACAGATTATGTTACAGTGCACTCCCCATAATTACAAAATTCACAGCTCGGCTCCGAATTGATTGCCCCGTATGGCTTCGGAAAACGTCAATCTACGATTTTTTAACCTAAAAATGTTCCGTGGGCCACAATTTTGATCCGATTTCGCCTTTTCTTCATAGTAAATGTTCGTTGGACTTCACTGAAGGAAGTCAAGCATTAGTTTTTGAAAATGTAAAAGGTATCATAAGTTATTCAATTTTTGGGTTTATCGCTTTGATTCGTCTGTGCGTTGCCGCTAAGTAATCTGTATTTTGTCTCCTTGAACATTGTGACCATAATAATATAAGGTAATAATAAATTGCATTTGTACGGAATTCTTTCAAATTTTTGTAAAATTCTAAAGAACAGGGTACAGGGTAGTTTCAAGTTTTGGGTTCCAAAGACAAGCTTAATAATTGATACATTTGATGATTTCCGAATGGAGTTCCTGTCAGCTTTTTTGAAACTTGGCAGCAAAATATTTAAGAAATCAACAGAAATCGCATGATTAATAAATACCGTTAAAAAAAAAAAAACCGTTTTTTTCACATTAATTTTTATTTTTTGCATGCATAGTATAGATATACAGGGTGTTTCAGAAGTACATGTACATCTGAACACCCTAAGATCAGGGGGTGATTCTGAGCAGAAAAGTCCTCTTGCACTTTTTGATCAGACTCACCCCTAAAAAGTTATTGGCAATTAAGGGTGGGCCAATGGGGAGTGATTTTTAAGCGGGCGCACATCCATGTGATATGCAGCATATGTGTGTGTGCCCGCCCCACCATTCTACGAGACAAAAGAGCGCAACGATATTG
>NW_021680762.1:101018-101208 GCF_001412515.2 Diachasma alloeum
TGTTAGGGAGGGAGGATTGAATTTTTGAAAGAGCGAAGAGATTGAAAAAAATGTTTTTTTTCAAATGAATTCTCCGAAGTGCGGAGATTAAAAAAAATTTTTGTTTTCAATTCAAAAATTCATTCCTCCGACCCTAACTGCGACTAAGGGATGAAATTTGTGCCAACGTGTTGAGCATTTAATACTCAAT
>NW_021680762.1:101328-101875 GCF_001412515.2 Diachasma alloeum
CAATTCACAAATTCATTCCTTCCACCCTAATTGCGACTAAGGGATGAAATTGATGCCAACGTGTTGAGCATTTAATACACAATTAGTGACACAAATTTCACCCCTTACAGCCTGTTAGGGAGGGAGGAGTAAATTTTTGAAAGAGCGAAGAGATTGAAAAAAAAATTTTTTTTCAAATGAATTCTCCAAAGTGCGGAGATTGAAAAAAAATTTTTTTTTTCAATTCAAAAATTCATTCCTCCGACCCTAACTGCGACTAAGGGATGAAATTTGTGCCAACGTGTTGAGCATTTAATACTCAATAAGTGATACAAATGTTATGCCTTAGGGCCAGACAGGGAGGGAGGAGTGAATTTTTTAAGGTGTGAAGAGATGGAAAATATTTTTTTTTCAAATGAATTCTCCAAAGGGAGGAGATTGAAAAAAAATTTTTTTTTTCAATTCAAAAATTCATTCCTCCCACCCTAATTGCGACTAAGGGATGACATTTATGCCAACGTGTTGAGCATTTAATACACAATGAGTGACACAAATTTCATCCCTCAGC
>NW_021680762.1:102131-102941 GCF_001412515.2 Diachasma alloeum
GATCGTTGACTACCTGCGCATAAATTTTTTCTTTGAGAGTTCCCCAAAGAAAAAAATCTAGGGGCGTCAAATCTGGTGATCTGTGGGAGAAATATTAATTTGATTTTAAACAGCGCACGATTATTGGAAGATTAGAGATACTCGTCACTTACCGAGGAGGCCAACGAACTGGTCCAGCTCTCCCGATCCATCTCTCTGGAAACCATTGGTTCAGCATTCCGGTGACTGCTCTGGTGTGATGAGCAGGAGCACCATCTTGCTGAAACCACACACCTCTGTTTCCTGGGCCATCTCCGAGCAATTCTGGTAAGGTTTCCTTCAGAAACATCAGATAGTTTGAAAAAAAAAATCTGAAAAAAAAAATCCCTGAAAAAAAAAATCCCCCTGAAACAAAAAATCTGGAATGATGATCTTTAAATTGAAAGAAAAAAATTTTAATTATCTTTGTCATGATAAATAATCGATACTTACATTGAGTGGATCAGGAGCTAATCGAATGTGCACCTCATCATTCAAAATTGCACCCCACACATTCAGCCTTTGCCACTGGTGCTGGAAAGAATGAGCCCTGGCAAGGTGGGGATTCTCTAATGCCCAATGGTGATAATTGTGCATGTTGAAAATTCCCTGCCTTGTGAAACAGGACTCATCTGTCCAACACACATTGAACAGAACATGAGGATCGCGGCGATGATTTTCGAGGATAAATCGACAATACTCGATGCGTACGATCGATACGAAGATCTCCTGGCATCAGCTCCTGTGTAGGGCACAAATGGTAAGGGTGGAAGCCTTCTTCCTTGATGATGC
>NW_021680762.1:102952-104097 GCF_001412515.2 Diachasma alloeum
GTGCTGGAAAGAATGAGCCCTGGCAAGGTGGGGATTCTCTAATGCCCAATGGTGATAATTGTGCATGTTGAAAATTCCCTGCCTTGTGAAACAGGACTCATCTGTCCAACACACATTGAACAGAAAATGAGGATCGCGTCGATGATTCTCGAGGATAAATCGACAATACTCGATGCGTGCCTCAAGATCTCCCGGCATCAGCTCCTGTGTAGGGCACAAATGGTAAGGGTGGAAGCCTTCTTCCTTGATGATGCGGAACACCTTGGTACTATTCGTATTAAGGTGTCCAGCAATCCTCCTTACACTTGTCGTAGGGTCGTTCTCGATTGCGTTGAGGACTGCCTCTTCCAGGTGATCTCGAGCACGTCCGATAGGACGTCCTTCGCCACGGCAAGGAAGAAGACAACCAGCTGCTGCCATCCGCTCATGAAAGAGAGGAAACACCCGATGATCGGGTGCCCGACGATCCGGGTATTTCTCTCTGTACCTCTCCGCTGCTCGTCTGGCAACTCCACCACACTCACCATACACAAAATGCATATCGCGATATTCTCGAGCAGTGAACGCCATTGGCACGATAAAAGCTACGAACGGAATCACGAGGCAAAATGATCGGAATGGAAATTGGGCTTCCCTCAAAAACAATACACGATCGTCAGTTGATGTTGTCATGAACGGCGGAGGGGGAAAAAAAGAGATCAAACAATTGACGACGCCTTGTATATGAGCAAAAGAGGGTGTGGGTAAAAGAAAGAGGATAAAATTTGAAAAAAACACCAATAATCTCTGCAAAAGGCTTATTTATTTTCTTTCTTTACAGGTAATCGATTTGACAGGAAATTATTGAATATTAATTGCCCTGGAGGGCGACCACGTACTTTCAAAAAGTCACTCCTCCATCCCCAGAAGGCGCAAAGGGATGAAACTCATGTCATTGAATTGAGCATTTAATACTCAATATCTGACACAAGTTTCATTTCTTAGCTATAATTAGGGGGGGTGGGATGAATTTTCAAACGAGACGCGCTTTTTTCGCGCCACTCGTCACTGGAGTTCATTGGAGGGCGACCACGCGCTTTCAAAAATTGACTCCTCCCTCCCTAACAGGTGCTAAGGGATGAAATTTGTGTCACGTATTGAGTATT
>NW_021680762.1:104235-104489 GCF_001412515.2 Diachasma alloeum
TTTTTTTCAATCTCCGCACTTTGGAAAATTCATTTGAAAAAAATTTTTTTTTTCAATCTCTTCGCTCTTTCAAAAATTTACTCCTCCCTCCCTAACAGGCGGTAAGGGATGAAATTTGTGTCACTTATTGGGTATTAAATGTTCAACAGGTTGGCATAAATTTCATCCCTTAGTCGCAATTAGGGTGTAAGGAATGACTTTGTGAATTGAAAAAAAAATTTTTTTTTCCATCTCTTCGCACTTTAAAAAATTCA
>NW_021680762.1:105234-124840 GCF_001412515.2 Diachasma alloeum
AGAGAGAGAGAGAGAGAGAGAGAGAGAGAGAGAGAGAGAGAGAGAGAGAGAGCAATATCGTTGCGCTTTTTTGTCTCGTAGAATGGTGGGGCGGGCACACACACATATGCTGCATATCACATGGATGTGCGCCCGCTTAAAAATCACTCCCCATTGGCCTACCCTTAATTGCCAATAACTTTTTAGGGGTGAGTCTGATCAAAACGTGCAAAAGGACTTTTCTGCTCAGAATCACCCCCTGATCCTAGGGTGTTCAGATGTACATGTACTTCTGAACCACCCTGTATAATGTGTGGAAATTCTCACTTCAATGACGCGTGCATTCTGCAATGCATTTGTCCGAGTCGTCCTTTTAATCCAGTATTCTTAATATAAAAACTCACATGTAAATAAATTTCGAAATAAAAATTCTCCAAGAAAAAATTGCGCTCGCATAAGACATGCGTATTGCTTATGATTAATTTAAAAATGTCCGTTTTATTAAGCACTTCAAAATGTTTATTCGTGCCACATTTGTTCGTTGCCTCGCTTGTATCTTACCGCTCTCTCCCCTTCGTATTATAATGAACCAATCAGCGGCAACTCCTTCCCCCTCCACAACGCGGTTAGACAATGACGCAGTGAGGCTCGGAGCACCCATCTCATTTTACATCGTCCACATCTCCGATACACAGCGAACATGGTAAATGCGCAGTCTATAGCTATTATACGATTTTTCTTGGCCGTTATCCCCTTACATACATCTATTGACGGCTCTCAAGGCCCGGCTTGTTGAATTTTTTTTTCTATTTTATCCCCAGACTTCCGCATAATCCGCAGGATTCAATAGCCCCCACGGGGGCACGAATAACTCCTGACCAAAAGCATAAAAAATTACGTTTTTGCAATCACATCAGAGGTTATGAGGTCTTACATGTCGGTAATTCGGTCTCAAAGGCAAATTGTACCTCATTATGGGATATTTATGTACATGCAACCCCGATTTTCTCCATGTTGCTTGGGTCACATGGTTCTCCAACGACAACATGGCGGCCCGCTTCTGCTAATGCAAACACTATAGTCCAGTCAATCTGAAAATGTTCTATTCTTGATTTTAAAGAACTACGCGCGCTACGATGAAATTTACACTAATATTTTCAGAAAATTCCCCTGAATGATGTCTAAATGGAGCAGCTTTTAATGAATCTCTAGTATATTTAATTAATAAAAAACTGTTGAAAATTTGGGGGTTAACGTCAACAATAGTGACAGGTTTTTGTCAATGCATTAAATTGAAAAAAAAAAACATTACCACTTCGAAGAGCAACAAATACTCTACAACTTCAAAGCGAGAAGTTGTGCTCTAGGATCAATGGTTTATTAGTAATTAATTCACCAAAATGTGTCTCCGAATTTTCACAAATAATTTGTTGACGGCGTTAGGCCCGAGAATAACAGTGGCCTAACACTGTCAACAAATAATTTATGAAAATTCGGAAAAACACATTTAGTTGAATTAATTACAAATAAACTATTGATCCTAGAGCATAACTTTTCGCTTTGAAGTTGGAGAGTATTTGTTGCTCTACGAAGTGGTAATTTTCTTTCTTCAATTTGACGCATTGACAAAAACCTGTCACTGTTGGCGTTAACCCCCACATTTTCAACAGTTTTTTATTAATTGAATATACTAGAGATTCTTTAAAAGCTGCTCCATTTAGACACATTGTTCAGGGGAATTTTCTGAAGATATTAGTACCAATTTCATCGTAGCACGCGTATTTTCCACTCCAAAATCTAGATTGCCTGTACTACTAGTCACTAAATAGTGGCAAAACTTGACAAAACCTAGATATTGCAGGATACGAACGCGAAAAAATTTTGGACCAACTAATTATTTACAATAATTTATTATGATGGGAGAATATTCGAGTGCACTTTTTTCGGGGTGATAGTTGTATTCTTCTCGCTACAGAAATACAGGCACAAAACAAGTGGAAAATTCTGGTGAAGAAATTTAAAAGTGAACATGCTCGTGTCCAGCTCCATCGATCGGGTGACGATTTAGAGGATACTTACGAATCAACTTGGCCCTACTACCAGTCGCTGGCATTTCTTGGCAGCTCGGCTCTCCCCAATTCATCTACTGGAAATTTGGAATTCGTCGTTGACGTCAAGCCGCAGCTGAGCAACATCGTGATTGAGGAATCATCCTGTAAGGAAGTCGATCGGGAAATGTCGAAGAAACACTGTGACATTGCTGAGGAGATTCTACGTATGCATAATGAGAAATACGCATTGTTGGAGAAATCTTTAACAAGCAATGTACGTGAGACCAGTTCAGTGGAACACGATAAACATAACATGGCATTTTTTAAAACCCTGCTGCCAACATTGCGTGAAGTCAGCAAAGAGGATATTTTGGTCTACCGTAATGATGTATCGCAGGTAATATTCAAGTACGCCTACAAAAATGCTACCTGGAAGTCCATAAATGATACCGGATCTGCAGACAGTCCGCTAAATAGTTCTGCACTGCCAAAGAGGAGGAGACAATTGGGGAATGAAGATGATGGTAAGAATAGTAACATAATTGAATAATGATTTAAATTGAAAAGTTGAATAATATCATATTTCTTGCGTCAGACTGCCAGATCGTAAGTTCCTATTCACCTCGGTCATCCTTTCAGCGCAATTCATCTGTTAAGAAGGAAAAGAAGTACGAGCCCACTGCAAAAGAACGGGAAATCGAATATCGGAATAGCGGTAAATATTTTTAATCTTTTTCATAATATCCAATTGGTAGAAAAGAATGCAATCGTCATCAATACATCTGAGAAATGCATGTGAATGAAGGTATACAAAACAAAACGCCTGCTTGTTTCTTTTTATTACTGAATTCAATATAATTTCCAGAAATGATGCGACTTGGGTATGATCGGTATGCATATCCTCCTCAGCCCCCCTGGAAGTGGGATCATCATATGTACCAGCAGCAATTTCCTCCATACCCTGCACCACGCCAGCTTCATTCCCTAGAAAATCAGGGCTGGTACGGTGATGGTGGCATTCCAAGACCAATGCCTCCATGTAATTCTCATCCGTCAACTACTCCGAGCCCTGCTACGATCACAAGCCAAACTCTACCAACCCAGCCTTTTTCTGCACCTGACCCTATCGCGAAGCAATGGCTGGTATCTGTAGAGCATTCTTCCGTTCCTACTGCAACCATGACGCAGCATGGGCTTGAAATGAACAAAGAGAATCAGAATTTGGGTTCTCAAAATGATCGAGATCCTGTGACAGATAAAGCTTTGGCCACTGACATTTAACTACTGGACCAACCGAGTAAATCTGGTTCATGGTGTCGTTTCTAAATTTTTGATCCGGATGTTCAGTACTATTTTTTGGGAGATTGGAGATGTTTTATGGAGGCCTTAATTTCCAGAGTGCATTAAATTTCAGATTTTTGGTTATTACCATAGAAATATTGTCGAAAAAAAACAAAAAGTTATGCAAAAATAATAATCACGTAAATACATTATACAATTTGATAATTTATTTACGTTATTTTACTGAAAATTTTTGATATTTTGGAGGTATAATTTTTTGGCGGAACAGAATCTGAAAATTTAGGATTATTCTGATAATTTGGGAACACGAGATATTGAGATTCAATGTCCTTGATGCAACATTGAACATTTGATTAATAATTATATTTTTCTTTATGAGTATTCCAAGAGATAAAAATGTTTTGTTCAGTATTAGAAATAACGAAATGCGAACAAGAAAAGATAAGACTTGTTTAGTTTCTCAAAAGCGTTTTATAGGAATATTAAGACTTTGTTATTATCATAAGTATTTTTGATAAGAAGAAAAACACTTCCTGCAGTTTACGAATACTTAGTGATTCTACTTATTACTAAAAAATAACCAGTGGACTTATTTAGAAAAAAACAATGTTTGAAATCGCAAATTAACTCAAATTATTTTATTACTCAAATTAATCTCAAATTAACTCAAATTATTTTATTACTCTTCCAAATCCAACAAAATGCGTCGATGACCATTATTAAAATTCATTTTTCAATCAAAAAAATTCATTCAAAGCCTATCTTGGACGTACTATATTGTAATAAAAAATAACCATTGATACTTCATCATAGCTTCAACATGGTTGAATTGATGGTGTTTAAGCTTGAGGATTGCGGAATTTTTCCCCAGCATACTTGGCACCTGGTCCGAGCTCCTCTTCGATGCGGAGGATCTGATTGTACTTGGCCAATCGCTCGGAGCGATGCGACACCATTGTACCCCAATCAGCGCTTTTAGCAAGATTGTGAGCTTGACTCAGTTACACTGCCAATCTTGTTGACTTTGAGCAGAAGACAGTTGCAGGCCTTCTTCTCAATCGCTGTCGTAATTCTCTCTGGATTGGTCACAGTCAAATCATCACCGATTTAACTTAACACTTAGATGGTAAAATGTCTTGCGAGTTCATCGCGGATATCTCCAGCCATAACAGGTTCTATAAGCGCGTCATCATTATCGACTGAGTTGTTTATTATTACATTCTCAACATTATTTTGGTGCTCCAAATCCAAATTCTGGCTAGTCAGAGCGAACGCGTTTTCTACCACAACCCGAGCTTGAGACAGCCGCTTGTTGAAGACTTTTTGGGCTTGTGATAGATTAATGCCACGATAAGGCTTCATCAAAAACTCGGATAGAGGGTACGCTCCATCTCCTACAAAAAAATATGGCAAGTATAAGTTTGAATTCTCTACTTTACTTGATTGTGGTAAAAAAATTTTTTCTTTTATTCGAGCTTTATAAAGCTGAGAAGCTTTGAAAGTAGCTGAATCATGCTGGCACCCAAATCCACCGACATCTATACAGATGTATCTATAGTTGGCGTCGACCACAGCTTGCAGGACAATGGAATAGTACCCCTTAAAGTTATAATATAGCTTTCCAGAATTATATGGCTTCTTTACAGCGACGTGACGTCCATCGATTGCGCCAATGCAGTGCGGAAACTTCCATTTCTTTTGGAAGTCCTGCGATATTTTAAGGAAATCACTGACGGAAGGAACTGGCATATGTACTGAGGTTAGTGTCAACCATAGGGCATTCATTGTCTCAGAGATGACCACAGAAACCGTCTTGATCCCCATCTTGAATGAAAACGCCAATGCAGAGTAGGTGCTTCCTGTTGCTAAAAACCTAAAAAGTTAACACTCGCAATTTATATACGGATGATTATTTCTCAAGTGGGCCACCTATTTTCTTCATGGTCCCCAAATGATTTCCTTCTATTCTCGAGTGATGATTGTATTTTTCTCCATGTTCCAGAACTTTAGCCCTGATTGGCGCTAAGATGTGGGGAATTTGAAAATTTTTTTATTTTCAATATAATTAAAAAATTCATATGCCAATATAAGTGGAATTGGAGCAATGTGGAATGCGGGACAATGTGGAATATTCGTAAAAACCGTTAATATTAGTTAAAACATGTTCAAATTTGCAAACACCATCAGTAGAATAGAAAAAACGAGATGAGAACGAACCAAAGACGTTATTTTTATGTTTATGATGTGTAACTCAAAAAAAAAGTTGAGTCACAGTTATTTGTTAGTTTAATTGCACCTAATCAATTATATCCTCACGTGGAAGATAATTCGGTTCGGTTCATGCTGAAAAAATCAGGGAAAATAGGATTCTTTTATTTTCATTTCAAATTTTTTCGTTATTTCAATTGAATGGTTTTTGTTAAATTGAAGATTATTTGCTAAATCGAATAAAGTTTGATTTTATTGAACGATTTTTTTAGTTTGGGCTTGTGCTTCGAATGATATGGTTTATTTGCTTCCAAATGCAAGTGTATTACCAAGAAAACTGATTATCATTAGATATGTCTCTTACTCACTTACTCAGATACTCAATAACCTACAATTTATAACTGAAACAATCATAGACAGTTTTCAGTAAAATCCTCCCCGATAGAACTCAATTTTTTTTTGTACTTGTTAATTGCTTAGAAAACATTCAATATGATGAAACTAATACAAACAAACAGTCAATTGCTGTCTGAATTTATTGACTCAGCAAGGAATTTATTTCCTTAATAAAGATTGGTTAGCCCACGATGAAAATTTTACACGAACTTTGGACATTAAATGGATCATTCTTGAATTTTTTCATCGAAATCAACATGGACCTTTAAATGGAGAAAAATACAATAATCACTCAAGAAAAAAATTGAATAATTTTGGATTCCAAAATTGGAATCAGATTTGAACTTGTTTATTTCAAAATTAATTCTTTGAATCAGCATTAAAAAATTACCTGAGAGTGAGAACCAATCTTTCCTCCGGCATAATTGGTTGAGAGTGTAAGTTACACCAATTTTTCATCAGCGACGGACCAATTTTTGACAAAACATGATCAAACGTTTGGACGGTCATTCTCACATATTTAACAAATTTTCCAGGATTCTTCCCAAGTGCAGGAAACAAGGTGACGTATTCTCCGTTGATTGAACGACTATTGTTGAGTAGGTGAGATCTATTATAATAGTTTTCGTTCAGCAACTGTGAATCCATTGTTTATATTGGTGTCCAAAAATGCACTGTTGGTGGTCACATGAGGTCTGCCGGAAATCGTATTGTAGCCATCATCGGCAGTGCAACATTGCCAAGTTTCGTCCGATTGCGTGCGCATGACCTCACTTGTCAAGCGGTCGGTAACGTAGGTAGGGCTCTCGATATCGAGCAAACCGTGTCTACATCGATGCAGCCTAAGCGCCGCTCGTGCGCGCCCGAAGTTGATCGGATGAGCTCGGAATAGTGCGAATGACGCTCGAGCGAACCTCGGACGGCGATCGGACGGAGCTCGGACGACGTTCGAGCGGGCCTCGGACGATGCTCGAGCTATAGACGTATAATAGCTATAGACTGCGCATTTACCATGTTCGCTGTGTATCCGAGATGTGGACGATGTAAAATGAGATGGGTGCTCCGAGCCTCACTGCGTCATTGTCTAACAGCGTTGTGGAGGGGGAAGGAGTTGCCGCTGATTGGTTCATTATAATACGAAGGGGAAAGAGCGGTAAGATACAAGCGAGGCAACGAACAAATGTGTCACGAATGAACATTTTGAAGTGCTTAATAAAACAGACATTTTTAAATTAATCATAAGCAATACGAATGTATTATGTGAGCGCAATTTTTTCTTGGAGAATTTTTATTTCGAAATTTATTTACATGTGAGTTTTTATATTAAGAATACTGGATTAAAAGGACGACTCGGACAAATGCATTGCAGAATGCACGCGTCATTGAAGTGAGAATTTTTACACATTATATATCTATACTATGCATGCAAAAAATAAAAATTAATGTGAAAAAAACGGTTTGTTTTTTTTTAACGGTATTTATTAATCATGCGATTTCTGTTGATTTCTTAAATATTTTGCTGCCAAGTTTCAAAAAAGCTGACAGGAACTCCATTCGGAAATCATCAAATGTATCAATTATTAAGCTTGTCTTTGGAACCCAAAACTTGAAACTACCCTGTACCCTGTTCTCTAGAATTTTACAAAAATTTGAAAGAATTCCGTACAAATGCAATTTATTATTACCTTATATTATTATGGTTACAATGTTCAAGGAGACAAAATACAGATTACTTAGCGCCAACGCACAGACGAGTCAAAGCGATAAACTCAAAAATTGAATAACTTATGATACGTTTCACATTTTCAAAAACTAATGCTTGACTTCCTTCAGTGAAGTCCAACGAACATTTACTATGAAGAAAAGGCGAAATCGGATCAAAATTGTGGCCCACGGAACATTTTTAGGTTAAAAAATCGTAGATTGACGTTTTCCGAAGCAATACGGAGCAATCAATTCGGAGCCGAGCTGTGAATTTTGTAATTATGGGGAGTGCACTGTAACATAATCTGTTTCACAGGTTTATATTTGTCTGTGCATACGCGTATGTGTGTGAAGAGAAGAAAGTATAAGAGAGGGAGAGAGACTGCCCCAGGTGGGAATTGACGATTGCACCAGGCTTGACCCAAGCTTGGATCAAGACTTGCTTTGCTTGGCGCAAGCTTGGAACCCAAGCCTAGACCAATCTCAGCTGAGCATCGGAATGTAACACTTGGGCCAGCTTAGAGGCCAAGCGCCGTCCAAGCTTGGTTGTAAAGCTATATATCCAAGCTTGGGGCCAAAGCGATATCCCAGCTTCAGCGAAATTAATTGAATAGTTAATTACTCCGGAATTTAATACTTAAAAGCTCATTTATTATGAGGAATTGACTTTTTTTAGCCTCACAATATAATCAAAATTTTAGAAAACCGTCCACGGAACCATTCTCTTTTTCCTTGGTATTTCTCCTCAGTGTTCCCCCTCGGTCACCCATCCTGTTACTAACCCGGCGCACTGCTGCTTAGCTTCAGTGATCGCCGAATACTCGGGAGTGTTCTGATGCCGGACAGGTATTGCTGTTTAAGGTTATGTTTGTGGGGCTTACGTAGGCAAATGATATTCGCAGGGGTAAAACGGGATAGGACAGGAAATTAAATTCCGGATACATTGAGCAGTGGGATAAAACGGAATAACGGGGTGAATTGAAGGATGGGGTAAAACGGGATGCGGGGTAAAATGGGATAAGAGGAAAATTGAATGATGAATTGAATAAAATTGAATAAAATAATTATCCCATTTTACCCCGCCATAAAAATCATCCTATTATCCCGTTTTACCCCACTGTGTTATCTAGGTGAGACAGGTTGAGTCAAGATCGGTTAAACCTCGGGAGTCCGAGCTTGGAATACCAAGCTTGGACCACGTTTGGGACAGGCTTGGATCTCAAGCTTGGAAATATATAGCTTGGATTTACCTTGATAACCTATTCCCGGCGAAGCTGGGTTAAACATCCTGAGTTCAAGCTTGAAATATGAAGCTTGGACCATGCTCAGGGCAGCTTTGGATCCCAAGCTTGGACTCGTACGGTACTATCAAGCTGGGATATACCTTGGTCGTCTATGCCCGGTCAAACTTGGCTAAACGTCCTGAGTTTAAGATTGGAATAATCCAAGCTTCATCCATGCTTGGCTCAGCCTTGGATCCGAAGCTTGGACTTATATGGTATCGCTAAGCTTGGATTTACATTGGGAATCTATGCCCGGCCAAGCTTGGTCAAACGTTCTGAGTTCAAGATTGGAATACGAAGCTCGATCTTGGCACAGCCTTGGATCCCAAGCTTGGACGTGTATGGTATCGTCAAGCTTGGATTTACCTTGGTAACCCATGCCTGAACAAGCTTGGCTAAACGTCTGGAGTTCAAGCTTGAAATGCCAAGCAGGGGCCATGCTTGGCACAGCCTTGGATTCAAAGCTTGGACTCGTATGCTATCACCAAGCTTGGATTTACCTAGGCATATCCATAGCATCAAGCTTGTTCGGAGCTAGGTATGTGAAGGCTAGGCAATCGTAGCTTCTGCCAAGCTTGACCCCATCTTCGAAGCTTGGAATTTCCCACCTGGGATGAGGGAGAACCAAGACACAGCGAGAGAGATAGTTTTCATCTTTCTCCTTTTCCTATCAAGCGGGCTGGTTCAATGTGAATAAATTCCCGCTCGATTATTGCTTGGGTGCAGACACAACTGTCATGCAATTGTATACACGCGATTAAACAATAAATTGAAATTTAACAAATCTAATTGAGGCGTATGAAGCGTTTCTCAATTTTTCAGAAGAGTATCGATGAAACTATCTATTAAAATACCGAGGACATTCTAGTTATGGAAAAATATTAAAATATCCAATTCTCTCTACATGCCCCATTGTGAATAAACATTAAGCTGAATGGTTCTTTGATCAACAAGGTAAGTTTAGCTTTATTTTCGAAAAATATCGAATTTAGTTCTATCACTGAGGTATATTTGATCGTGTTATAAACGCAAAAATGTCTTTTGACACTACTTCTTGATTATCTCTGCACGAACCATCAGACAGTCAATTTTTATTTTCTATGCTAATCATCCGCAGTTGATGATATAATCGATATAAACGGTCGCTACAGTACGAAACATGGTGGTAATTCTTGCAGTATTCTTTGTATCTGTAGGATTACAAAAATGTTCATGTATTCGCACATACTCCATATTATTCAGATCTAAGACCTCGCAAAAATTGCTTACGGAAGCGGTCACGCTTGGACTTTCGGAAAAGAGATGCGTCTCTCTTGTCAACTTTATTATATAACAAAAGTATCGTCAACTTGCCAGAATGGCTGACCCGTCCACCTCAACTCAGCAACTATTCGGTTTCACTAACTGCACATCGTACAGCTCCATGTCATTCGTACAGTACGAAGAACATCACCTATTTTTCTTTCTTATATCGACTAGAGACTCTCACTGTACAAGCACCAGCTTTTTCAACTTCTGGGGACCAATCAAACTCTACATCATTTTCAAGCAATCTTGAAAGTGGTTTCGCAATTTTTGAAAATTTTTTAATAAAACGCCTATAATATCCGGTTAATCCGAGAAAAGAACGAATATTTTTTTGTTTTTTAGGCTTTGGAAAATTTTTAACCGCCTCTAACTTTGGAGGGTCAGGTTTCAAACCTTCGTCACTGATAATATGACCCAAATAATTTACTTCCGGACGCAAAAATTCGCATTTGTCCGGTTGTAATTGGAGATTCGCTTTTCTTAAACGTTGCATTAGCGCTTCAATACGTTCTTCATGCTCTTTTAAATCTTTCGCAAAAACAATAACATCGTCAAGGTAAACAAACATTGACGTACCCTGCAATCCAGACAAAACCGTATCCATTAATCGTTGGAACGTTGCTGGTGCATTTTTTAAACCAAAAGGTATTCGTTTAAATTCCCAATGACCTTTCGGAGTAGAAAAAGCAGTTTTATAGCTGTCTTCTGGATCCATCTTAATTTGATGATATCCAGAAGCCAGATCAAATACAGAAAAGTATACAGATTCCCCCAATTGATCAAAAATATCAGTGATATTAGGGAGAGGATAAGCATCTGTAATCGTTTTTTCATTCAATTGACGAAAATCGATGACAACACGCCATCGTTTATTACCCTTAGAATCGGGTTTCTTTGGAACAACCCATACAGGACTATTATATGGGGATTCTGATGGCTTAATTATTCCTGTTTCATAAAGTTCTTTAATTTGTTTATCAACCTCTTCTTTAGTAGAGTGAGGTAATCTGTATTGTTTAGATGAAATAGCAAGATCTGAATTTACAGGAATTCTATGTTTATAAACATTAGTCGATCCAAGAGGTTCACCAGGTATGTGAAACCTGTCAGAATATTTTTTTATCAATTTTTCAACATGTTTTTTCTCTTTTCCTCCTAAATGGTCCAATCTTAATAATTCGCTAATTTTTTCAAATCTATCTTTATTTTCAATTTCTCCTACGTGAGAAACAATTTTTTTCACAACATCAGAATAACTACGCTTATCATCATCAAGTTGATTATCCCGATCAACTGGTTCAAGTATACTTTCACATTCATGTATTGTTAAAGTTGGTATTTTAATTCCAACTTTTTCATATGTGTTATTATAAACACGCATATATGCACGGCCCTGGTGATTATGCACCAAACAATCTCCTGCACACACACCTTTACAAATTTTTAATCGAGGGACGTAGCCCTCTTCAACATCCTTATTTTTGATTCTAATGAAGAATGCTGACTCACTGCGCGGAGCAATGTATCGAACATTATCTTCAACATAATCGACCTGTTCAAAAGGGTATTTCTTCCCGTTAATTTCCAAATAACGATTCCCATAATCAATTTTCGCTCCCGCGGTTTTAACGAAGTTAGAACCCCNCCCTCTTCAACTTCCTTATTTTTAATTCTAATGAAGAATGCTGACTCACTGCGAGGAGCAATGTATCGAACATTATCTTCAACATAATCAATCTGTTCAAAAGGGTATTTCTTCCCATTAATTTCCAAATAACGATTCCCATAATCAATTTTCGCTCCCGCGGTTTTAAAGAAGTTAGAACCCCATAATCCCGCGTAAGGAATTTGCATGTCATCGGGTACGACATGAAACAATGCTACTTTTCCCAAAACATCTATATTGATACTGCCGAGTGTAAATACGGGAATTTTTGAAATACCGTCTAATTCTATTATATTAGAGTCATCAATAAAAATATTATCTTCAACGAATTTATTTTTAATTAGATTTGGTGATGCGCCTGAATCAAGCATCAATTTAATTTCTTGTTTATTTTTATTATATCCAATTTTTAAAAACGGAATATCCTCGTTATTTTTAAATTGTACTGAAATTACAGGGAGTCGTCGCTCAACTCCGCTTCTTGAACCATTGTTATCGGACGCTGAGTGAATGCATCTTTCCCCGCGTCCCTCGGGAAAGATGACCTCTGGTTTCCCGAATTTTTGGATGCCAAGAATAAACAATTCTCCAAAACATGTCCTGTTCGTTTACAATAACGACAAGTAACATTAAAATTATTTTTGCTCGATCCACCCCTGCATTTATCAGCAGTGTGGCCAAGATTATCACACAATTGACACTTATTTTGATTTTTTAGAGGATTTCTATTCAATGAAAAACAAGTTTTCGCAGTATGATTTCTTTTCTTACAAATTTGACAAAATAAGTTACTAGAGTTTTGATTTCCAATACGAATAAAACATGTTTTTGCAGAATGACCCCGTTTATTGCAAATTTGACACACGGAATCAGAGTGATTGGCATTATTATTATTATTAGGGAAATTTCCACGATGATTTGGAAAATTGTTACCACTTTGATTATTATTTTGATTATTTTTATTTTGATTACCATTCCGAAAATTTTGACGATTAAAATTATTTTTTTTGTTTTGATTAGATTTCATGAATTTTACGGGTTTTTGACTAACGACATTTTCATCACTTTTTTTATTCTCTTGATTTCGCGGCCGTTCCCCACGTAATTCACTTTTCGCGAGCAATTTTCGTTCAATTTCAATCGCTTTTTCATAAGCATTAGTCATCGAGGCACAAGCTGGCATACGTTGATCAATATCAGGCTTCAAACCTTGTAAAAAACACTGTTTAATATTTTCATCTACTTTATCTTTTACCGCTTTTAAATGGTCTGCTGAATGCGTTGGATTATTTACTTTAAACAACTCTACAATTTCTTGACCTTTTTTTCTCAATTTATTTGCAAAATTGACAACAGAATCTGCATCTTTTTGAAAAATAGAACCTAATTCACCTTGCAATTGCCATTCTGTTTTAGTAGATGTATAGATAGTTTTTAATTCTTTGATCAAATTATCAATGTTATCGAATTTTTTATTATTTAACGAATCTTTTACTGATTGGCTTAGACATTTTCTTTGAACTAATTTTGTTAAATTTTCTTCTGCACCTGCAGGGAGCATATCTTTTGCTTCTTCGACATTTCTAATAAAATCATAAAGATCTCCTGGTTTACCTTCAAATACAGGAATACATGAAATTGCATCCTTCAATGAAATTAATTGGTTTGGGCCTAGATCCGCCATTGTGTAACGATTATTATTATTTCTTACGTTGGGTAAATTATCTACACCGTCTTCAGGATCCGCAGAAATATTTAAATTTAATGATTCATTATCATCCGATAAATTACCGTCTGTTTCTAACGTTTCATTAACCGTATTATCTTTAGATATATTTAGTTTTCGAAACGACGATACTTCCAAAGGATTTATTCCTGAAGTACTTTGATCCGCATCGCTAGAAATATTACTTAAAAGGCTTTGTAAACCAAGTGTCTCTTGTTGAGATTGACTTGTTTCACCAAATCCAGAATCTAATGTTTTATCTGATTTTTTATAAGGTCGGGATGGTTGAAAAAAACCCGGTAAAGTTTTACCACTTCTTAAAGTTATTAATCTATTCAATTCATCCTCAGTCGGTTCTTGCCCCGACATTTGCACTCATTTTTACCAAGTGTTCCTTTCAGAAAAAAAAAAATTAATGAGAGAATCAAAAAAAAAATTGAATTTTGGAAATAATTGTAAAATTTTCTTATGAATTGACAGTTTTACCAATTTGGTGATTGAGAATATATTTTTTTAGGACGAGCCCCCAATTTTGTTACGTCAAGAATGGGTTACTTGACACAACTTTATTAAATTAAAATTCAATATACTGAACCAAAGAAACAAGATTAAATTCAAAGATCGTCTCGAAATTAAGGAATAGAATTCAAGCACAAAACCCATTTACAAAGGTCCCCTTTTACTTCAATTTTCTAAACCCCAAAAGTATTTGGAATCAAAGGTTGGAAAGGTTCACTTGGAGTAAAATGAAAAGAATTTTGAATAACTTTAAAGTGACTCAATAGAGTCTATATTTTAACAAAACAAGTAGAAAAGTATAACTACAACATTCGACTTACATTCACTGCTCTGCTTTCAGTCGTAAAGTATTTTGTATGTGGTTAAAAGTAATGCCGCACTGAATTTAAGACGTTGGATTAAATTCTTTATTTAAATGAATCAAATAATTAAAAATGTCACAAGACTTGGGATTTCAGAAAATAATTTAGTTACGAAAGACTAAAACGGAAATTAAATAGTCATCCAAGACTATATGAAAATTAAAGGTCGCGAAAAACCCAAAATATCGCCTTAATAGGTCGATAATAAAATTGGAACCGTGTCCAAAAGAAACTGGAGTATACTAACTCTCAGATATGAGCTACTACTACTACTGTAGCGATGATTACAAAATGCAATCGGAACTGTAACTGTCGTGCTGCTATCGCGCACAAGTCTTTATAGTTTATCTAGGAGGGTGTGTCCTCAGAATGCATAGGGAAATTTCGGGGACCAATTACAAATGACTCTAGCCGAAATTTCCCACTCCAGTGGTTTGAAATCTCCTTGTTTCGAGATCAACTCCATCTCTCTACATGAAGATGTTTTTGGGGTGTAGGCGGTCTTTTCTATTCCCCAACAACCAATGAAAATTGTTTTAGGAATGCCCATATATTCCCTCCACAATTCTCTTTTATCTCTTATTTTCAACTTAGCGTTAACATCTTTGTTATTTAATTTTTTTGAAACAATTCAGATAAATTTCATGAAATTTTATGATAAATTATAATTCATTGAAGAAAAATAGTAATCTAATAGTAATTCAATAATAATTCAATGACATAAAAATATTGTTTAAACTTTAATTATTTTGTGGTTTTCCCACGTTGATAATATTTCTTAAACAATTATGATAGTTTAATTAATATCCGAAATGGAAAATTATTCATAAAAGAATCATTCTGTTGTATGATGCATTTTACTATTTTTGTGTCACATGTTCGTCAATGTATATGTCATTTCCTCCATGTGGGAAACGAAATCGTTACTCTATTTTTATATCAAATATTTGTCGTGGGAGTTACAAAATTTGGACCCACGCTTAGAATTTATTATCAACAGTTTTCCGGTTCAAGAGTCCAGTGTTTATTGAAATTTATGGTCACACGTGGAGAGTACATGATTAAGGAGACGAGACTAGACTCAAATGTTTACAGTGCATCTGATATTGCACAGCTGATATCTTCTTAATCTAGGAGAAACTCGACGTTGGGAACATTTTGATCGTTCACAGATGTGTGCAGCCGAAATATTCCCAACATCGAGGGGGTCACTTTCCCTCGTCACAGAAGATAATTTGGGTTTCAAAAGTCGCTTCTATCACTGAGATAATTAAATGACGACGTAAGAAAATGAATTAAAATGAATTTTCTGGCGGATGTCACAATATAGACGGATTAGTTACATGATATTGGTTTATTAATTGCACACATGCAAAAGCGAGATTAGCGAAGCTATGCTGAAACAATTCAAGACACCTAACGGTATAAGCTGAATCTAATCAATCCATATCTGATGATATAATAGAACTCTGTATAACGCGCGAGTATTTGAATTAATATCCTCAACACGCTCTTCTAAAAAACAAGCGCTTCAGCTAACCCCAGACCCTAAGACCTTTTACCCCTTTGTAATCAGCTGGACCAGGTAACGGTTTCGTCAGAATATCTGCTGGCATAATATGTGTTGGCACATAAATCAATTTGATTAAATTATCTTTTATCAAACCACGAACATAGTGAAACTTGGCTGAAATGTGTTTTGTACGTGAACGAAATGCTGCAGTCTCAGCCAATGACTTTGCACTCTGATTATCTGTCCCGACCACTAACTCAGTCAACCCAATCTCCTCCATCAGGTTCCTCAAGTACATCGCCTCTTTTGAAGCCTCGTTCAATGCGACATACTCTGCCTCGGTCGTAGACAGTACGATAGACTTCTGTTTCTGCGATCTCCAAGAAATAGCTGCTCCAGACAATACAAAAACATACCCAGAATACGATTTTCTGTCCACCATGTCATTTGCGTAATCAGCATCGGTATACCCAAAAATCTTCTTGTCATCTCTCCTGTACACCAAACCATACCCAGACGTCGCTTGTATGTAGCGAAGCACCCGTTTAGCTGCTGACCAATGAATCTGCTGATAACTCTCATTATACTGAGCCAAACGATTTACAGTATACGCCAAATCAGGGCGAGTTGCTACTGCTAAGTACATCAGCGATCCAATAAGCTGACGATAAGGCTTCTCCTTCTGTTCATTCTTGTCTCGATGAACCCCCTCTGGCAACGTGATTTTACTCTCTGCAGGAGTGCTAATTGGCTTTGAATCACTCATATTAAATTTCTTCAGCAAACCTCTACAGTATTTACCCTGTGATAACTTTATCTCACCATTTGCTTGCTCAATCTCCACTCCCAAATAATAATGAGCCTTACCCAGATCCTTAATCTCGAATACCTCAGCCAATCCATCCTTGATCTCCTGCATACGGCGTGGATTTCTCGATATATACAGAATATCATCGACATATGCTGCCAGAATAGTCAACTCACTCTGATTCATCTCGTAGTACAAGTAAGCGCCATTGAGTGCTGACTTCAATCCAATGCCACGAAGCACCACATCCAGCTTTTCATGCCATTGGCGACCAGCCTGTTGAAGCCCGTATAAAGCTTTCTGCAAAAAATAAACTTTATTACCAGATTTCAACTCTTTTAACATTTTAAATGCCTTTTCCTTGATCCCCTCATCTTCACCATCAGCTCTGCATAGCTTCTCCAAAGACTCACGAAGATAATCCGGTGTTTCCATGTAGATCTCCTCGTTTAGATCACCATTCAAGTAAGCTGCACCGACATCCAGCTGATACACTGTCAGTTGTTCTCGTATCGCTAACGCCATCAGCAACCTCACTGAATCCAAACGTGCCACTGGTGCGAACGTTTCAATGAAGTCAATTCCAGGACGTTGTGTGAAGCCTCTAGCAACAATTCTTACTTTTCTGCGTTCCAGCGTACCATCTGGTTTCATCTTATTCCTCAAAACAATTTTGCAGCTGACTACTGAACGCCCAACTGGTCGATCAACTAATCTCCAAGTATTGCTCTTGATTAACCCACGAACCTCGTCAACAATCGCTCCCAGCCACTCGTCAGAATCCTGACCCTTCATAGCATGCTCAACACCTTCATCTTCAGGATCCGTCACTGATACCATACGTGTATTATACACCTTAGGACGACGTCCAGTCCCACTAGACACCAATCGAGGTCGTCCTGGTGCTCTCACTTCAACAAGTCGTGGTTGAGGTCTCACCGAATCTCGATCTCCAGCATGATCACCTTCCCCTGGCCTGACTCCTGATGCTTCTGTCTCACAACCATCACCACCTGCGCTCCCTTGAGACAGAACATCTGATGACTCTGCAACTCCCCCAGGAACACTCCCAGCAGGCTGATCACTCCTGACCACAAACCACTCATCATCATCCTGATTCTTGGTCGAAATCTTCTCTTCCTCCTGGCTCACAACTCTCTCATTCTCCAGAAACTCGACGTCCCTTCCAATTGCGACTCTTCTAAGCTTTGGAAGCCAGATCCTATACCCTTTCGATTTATCAGAGTATCCAACCATCACTCGTGGAAGACAACGTGGCTCAAGTGTCCCCTTGGTAGGATCTTTATTCAGGAGATAAACTTTCTAACCAAAAACCCTCAAATGACTCAAATCAGGGATCTCTCTCCTTCAAAATTCATACGGAGTATATCCCTCCAAGCTCGACGTAGGACAACGATTCCTCAAATAATTTGCTGCAACAACCGCCTCAGCCCAAAACGCCCCACTCAACCCAGACTCTAGAAGCAAACATCGTGCCATTTCAATCAATGTACGATTCTTCCTTTCAGCCACACCGTTTTGTTGTGGGGTATGAGCAACTGTGAGACATCTCACTATCCCATTCTCTCTCAAGAAACCGTCGAAAATCTTATTGCAGTACTCCCCTCCATTGGCCGACATCAAGGCCTTCACCTTTTCTCCAGTCTGCAGCTCAACCTTGACCTTAAACTCCTTGAAAGCCTGAAAAATGTCGCTCTTCTGTCTCACGAGCTTGACCTCGCACCACGGACTATAGTCATCAATAAACGTTACGAAATAGCGTGCACGCCCCAAGGACTCAATCCTCGCCGGGTCCCCAAAAGTAGATGTATGAGACGGGTTCTGGGGCAACGTTTCTGGGGCGAGCGCTGGAGACTTGTGGAAGAGGCCCCCGCGAGTGGGTGGTGGGATGGGATTAATCAAATCGCAGTTTTAATTCACGGTTTTGATTCGCGGTTTTGATTCGCGGTTTTAATTCGCGGGTTTAATTCGCGGTTTTGATTCACAGTTTTGATTCGAAATTGAGATTTTCAATTTTGGAGATTTCAATTCACGGTTTAATTCGCGGATATTACATTTCATCGATTCTAGGGACTGGAGGCTCCCGCGAGCGGGTGGTGGGATGGGATTAATTAATTCGTGGTTTTAATTCGCGTTTTAATCCGCGGATTCTACGTTTCGTCTATCCTGGGGGGGCAAGAGCTATGGAAGAGGCCCCCGCCAGTGGGTGGTGGGGTGGGATTAATCAAGTCGCGGTTTTAATTCACGGTTAGAATTCGCGGTTTTAATTCGCTGTTTTAATTCGCGGTTTAATTCGCGACTCCTAAACCTGAATGTTGGAAGGGGAGGGGGGGGCATAATGGCTTTTAACATTTTTGAGATTGTACCTGGATGAGTCATCATCACAATGGTTAAGTGCAAAAGGTCATAAATCATTTTTCTTATACCTGGAAAAGAGAAAGTGTGACAATCCTGAGATAAGAAGAATGAATCATCACAGCAAGGGTTAAGTGCCAAAGGTCATAAATCATTTTTTTGTACAATTCCTGGAAAAGAGAAAGTGTGACATTCTTGAGATAAGAATGAGTAATCATCGCCAGGGTTAAATGCAAAAGGTCATAAATCATTTTTTTATACCTGGAAAAGAGAAAGTGTGACATTCCTGAGATGAGAAGGTTGAGTCATCACAGCAGAGATTAAGGGCAATTCCAGGAAATGTTCAGATGACATGCAAGGTTGAGAAAAACTGTCACTTTTTTAAAGCAACCCCCTCTCCTGATT